>NC_091477.1:19231265-19468765 GCF_036971445.1 Narcine bancroftii
AGAGTGAGCGACCCTGACAATGAGTACTATGTTGATAGGCTCATGACAAGGACAGCAGGCAAGCCAAATTAGAGGTAACAACGAGGCCTTTGTATCCATGGAAATCATTAGTTCAACCCCTGCAAGTGCAGGTTCCGTCGAAGTCAAGTCAGTTATGTGGGTCATGTGTTCACCAGCAATGGCCTGAAGGCAGATCATTCCAAGATGATGGCCGTCAGTGAAATTCCAGTGCCAATGGACGTAGCTGGCCTGCAACAATTCCTGGGCATGGTAAACTACTTGGGCTGAGATAAAACTTGACACTGGGGCCAAATTCATTGTCATGTCATTGAGGTCATTTAACTGGCTGAGAAAGACAGAACAAGTCAAACCATGCATCAAGTCTACAAGCCTAGTTACTTATGGAGGCAGCAGAATCCAGACCAATGGCACAGCATGGCTGCAGTGTTTTGTACAAGGACAGCTCCACATGTTAACCTTCTTTGTGGTCCTCGAGGACGTCATACTTCTGCTAGGCCTCAATGCATGCATGGACATGGGGTTCATTTCATTCAGCACAAAGGTCCATCCAAGGATGATTTCTCACAGAAATATTTTTCTGAGTATGGTGAATTTTTCAAAGATGAGCTGGGGAGGCTGCCAGTGGTGTACTCCATGCGGCTCATCCTGGAGGTAAGACCTGCAGTCTGTCTGATGGACCGCATCCCAGTAACAATGAAAGGATAAGGTCAAGGCCAAGCTGGACAGAATGCAGGACTTGGGTGCCATCCTCCAGTCTCGGTACCAATTGAATGGGTGTCCTCCATGGTGGCCACCAAGAAAAAAGACAGAGAGGAGATCCAAATTTGTATAAATCCATGAGACCTCAATGCGGTTCTGAGAAGACCGCATTACCCCATGTGCACTGTAAAGAAAGTTGCCACACAGATGACCAGTGCAATGATATTCTCAGACCTGGATACAATGAACTCATTCTGGCAGGTCTCGCTTGGCTACTGCTCATCACTATTGACCATATTCAGGACCACATTTGGTTGGTATGGGTTCCTGAGGACTCCATTTGGCATCAATTTAGCTAGCGACGTATTTCAAAAGTCCACGGAAAACATTTTTGCCAGGTACCCTGTGCCATTATTGTCAACGACATACTAGTAGGTGCCAAAACACAAGAAGAGAGCATGATGCCAACCTCAAGAAGGTGCTTGACCGGGCACAGAAGGTAAACCTGTGACTCAACCCTGCAAGTGCAGGTTCTATTGAAATCAAATCTGCAATGTGGGACACCTGTTCACCATCAATGGCCTGAAGGTGGATCCTTTCAAAATGAGGGCCATCAGTGAAATGCCAGTGTCAATGAATGTGGTTACCCTGCAAAGATTCCTGGACTTGGTGAACTACTTGGGCAAGATCATCCCCAACTCCAGTGAACTGACAGCCCAATTCAAACAGTTGACACATAGAGATGTTGAATGGACCTGGCATGAACAACAACAAAATACCTATGATCTTTCAATCATTTTTGGCCACATAGGAGGTAGTGGAGGATTGGAGAATGGCAAATGTAGTCCCCTTGTTTAAAAAAGATAATAAGGAGAATCCTGAGAATTATAGACCGGAGAGCCTTATGTCAGTGGTGGGCAAACCTACGGAGAAGATTCTTATGAGCATTTGGAGAAATACATTCTACTCAAGGATAGTAAGCATGGCTTTGTGAGGGGAAGGCTGTACGTCATGAGTCTGAGTTTTTTGAGGAGGTAACAAAGAAAATTGATGAGGGTTGGTCAGTAGATGTGGTCTACATGGATTTTAGCAAGGCATTTGACAAGGTCCCCAATGAGAGATTCATCCAGAAAATCATGAGGCTTGGGATCAATGGAACCTTGGTTATGTGGATAAAAAATTGGCTTGTAGGAAGAATGCAGAGAGTAGTAGTGGAAGCAAACTATTCTGCCTGGTGGTCGGTGACTAGTGGAGAGATGCAAGGATCTGTTCCGGGACCCCTGCTCTTTGTGATTTTTATAAATGATCTGGATGAAGATGCGGAAGGATTGGTCAGTAAGTTTGTGGATGACACAAAGGTTGGATGAGTTGTGGATAGAGTGAAGGTTGTTGAAGTTTACAAGAGGATAGAGACAGGATGCAGAGTTGGGCAGAAAAGTGGCAGATGGATTTCAATCCGGATAAATGTGAGGGGATGCATTTTGGCTGAATAATGTGAATTTGACCTTCACTCCTGACACCCATTTCCCTTGGTTATCTGAGAAAAAAATCTATGATTAACTAGATAATTCCAAAAATTCACAATCTCTGAGTGAAAACATTTTTCAGTTTTTCTATCCTTATTGTTCTTTGATACTGCGTAGTGAATTGTTTTTGCGGTATCCTTGTCCAGGATTATATATTTGGTCACTTCATTTTTTTTCTTTTTCAGTGGGACTTGGTATGCAATGACGATTGGAAATCCCCATTATCTATGTCGATGTTCTTTATAGGAGTGGTGACTGGTTCTTTCATTTCTGGGCAGTTGTCAGACAGGTGAATTATTTCTTTTATGTAATTTTGCTAAAAAAAAATATTTTTGAAGTCATTATTGTTTGCTCTTTGTAGGAATTGCCATAGTGCAATTCAAAAATGCTTCAATGAGTGTCAAGCTCCTCCAGATGATGCAAGACCATGAAGCTCATCACATAATTGTTTTTAATGGTCACCATTAAAAGTGCAGTGGGGGATCATGGTGTTATTCAATGTCGGATGAATATGATTAGGTTGTCTTCAGCTTCAGTTCATTATTATGTGACAATTTTGTGCCAGAAAACACATACTGTTTGGATGAATTATGAGGTGTAAAATTATTATACATATCCAGAATAGGCCTGCATACTATGGAATCATCCACAAATTTCTCCATTCTTGACATAATGTTGAATGGAAAATCATTGATATTGGCTGATGTCTCATTTGGAAATCAGTTGTAGATGTTCTGTAGTGAGGTCTTCTGTGGTCAATATCTGAAAAGTTAAGAATCACACATCTTGGTGAATTTGGAGTCACATAATAGCCTGAATGAGTACCTCAAGACCACCTAAAGATCTGTTTGCAAGGCTGAAATGACACTTTATTTTCTTGACCTCAAACTAATTGCAACTACTCTTTTAATATTTATTATATATTCTTCTGCCTTGCATTTCTGGTTATTTATATGTTTTCTGTGGTATTTGGTGTTTCATGCATATCTGTTTGGCTGCAGCAAAAGATAATTTTAGTGCATCTGTACATTATACATGTGTATATGACATCGGGTGAGGCAGCAATGAATGTTTCTGACAGGTACTAACATTTTGTAATGTTTAAATGAGTGGTAGAAAGTGCAGACTATGAAAATTGTACAGGCAAGTAAAATCAGAGAAAGCTTTTGTTTCATTATATGAATACATATGGAGAAAAAGGTAATAAGAGAGGGGCTCATTGGAAATCAAAATGTGACTTGTGTGGAGGTGGAGGACCTTTGTGTAGTGTTCAGATGATGACCTTGTCTATGGCTTCACAGTGGTGGAGTTGGTGGGAGAGTGGGGAATGAGGAGAAATGTGAAATATTAGATACAATAAGTTCTGTGGGCAGAAAAGATATAGAAGATTATTGGTTTTAAAAATAGACAAATAAATGAGCACAAGACAAGATACAGAGGAGCTTTACAGGGATTCAAAAGAAAAAAAGACTGTAAATCCTGTAAATTGGAAATAAAATGAGAAAATCCTTAACAGGTAAGAAATCATCTTTGAAGAGAGAAACAGAATTATTGACCCAAAATGTCACACTTTCTGATGAAAGGTCTTCACCCTGAAACATTAATTTATTTTCTCTTTCCGCAGATGCTGCCTAAACTTCTGATGATTTCCAGCATTTTCTTTTCTTAATTATTGCAGATTTATAGACATTAGCAGGGTTGGAAAAATTAGGTTTGAGTAAGGGTGGAGTAGGTTGGAGTGATTTTCTTTAGGACTGAGAATGTTGAAGGCATATAAAATTTTTAAGGCCTTAGTGGAAGTAGAAATCTCAAGTCTATCTCAGGTATCAGTAGTGAGTTAACATAGTTTTAAAGGAATTGTTCACTGAATTTGTTATAAACTAGAGCAGCACGCTTAGCACAAGGCAATGACCTGCGCCAGTCACCCGAGTTCAAATCTGGCACTGTCTGTAAGGAATTTATATGTACTCCCCATGTCTGCATGGGTTTACGCCGGGTGTTCCAGTTTACTCCCACATTTTAAAAAAATCAGACGGGCTTGGTAAGTTAATTGGTGTAGTTGGGTGGCATGTGCTCATGGCAGAAAGGGCCTGTTACCATGCTAAATTTTAGTTTAAAAAAATAAATTTAAACTGAGAAAATCAGTTTTCTTCCAAGAAGCTGTGGTTGTGGAGGTGGTTGGGCAGAGACTGTTGTTGACCATAGAGCAGTGTGAGGTTAAAGGGCAGTCTGAGTCTCTTTCAATTAAGAGGTTGTTATGGTAGAACCTATCATATTTTAAAAGATACCAGGATCAGCAGATTTTAGACCATAGGGCAACAATGAATTTAAAGTCAAGTTAATCTTTCAGTTTTTATGGGTATGATCAGTGGCGTCACCAGGGTTGGTGTCACCCAATGCAGTGACTCATGGTGTCACCTTCCACCACCCCCTCATGAAGCTCCTCCTGTCCATACAGAATCCTTAGTAATGCTTTTTGATTTTTATTACTTATAAATCGTAATTCCCATATATCACTGAATATAATGGCAATAATAGTGAGATAAACAACTAGCAAAATTAAAATTACACCTTTAAATTACAATTTCATACACACAACCTAAATGTTTTTACATTTGCATAGTTTCATGTGGTTAAAGTTAAAATTCAATAAGAAAACCTTATTAGTTGCAACATTATTAGTAACTGAGTGGAAGCCCTTTTTGATTTTTCTCCTTTTCCTTTAATTACTTCTTCATTCTCAAAAAATGTTACTGATTAGGTTCACAAATACTAATTACCACAATATTGTAGCTAAAACACTAGAAAATTTGACAAAAGCAGTGACTTTAAAAACACCAGCAGCAACAAAAACAATAGCGTGTGCTTGTAGCACGTGCAGACAAAACCATGTGACTCGAACCATTATTGTATTTAAGTAATAATGACAATTCTATCCAGAGCACATTAGAAGGTTCAAAAGGTAAATTAGCATAGAGTTTTAGCATTGTAGGAATATTGATACATGTAAGCTGGGCTTCCAAAAATGTTTTTGATGTTATAACTAACTACAGGGATATTTTCATAAAAAATAATATATTTCTGTTGAAACACTGCACAAAAATTTTATATACAGTCATTTTGGTGTCACCTGGTGCAGTCTGCACCCCCCCCAACACACCACCAGTAATGCCAGTGGGTATGATAAGTTATATGATCGCCTTAAATATGTCATTATTCCACAGTAAAAAAAAAACAATCTGCTGAAGGAACTCAATGGGTCGAGCAGAGTCAGTGGGAGAAAAAAAATTGTTGACATTTGAGTCAAAACCTTTCATCAAGACTAATTCAAGATTATCTAAACTGTACTTCACTAATATCTCCCAGAAGGAACGATTCTGGGTCTTGTGGAAACTCAACTTTTGTCATTTTTTTTAAGATGTCTCCCAGAACTACCTAGAAGATCGCACCTTCGTACATAGCCAGGTGAAGTGGATAAAGGTTCCAACCACTACACTGCATTTGAAACACATCCAATATTTCTGACTTTGATTTATGCAATTTTTGCGGTGTGAGATGCAACTGATGCAGGAAATTGTACTGTACCAGCATGTATCTAAGATGGATAATCCCTGACATATTGTTTAGATACAAGTCTTCCCACTAATTTACATTAATCGTTGTACCAATGTCTGACTCCCACCTCTCCTTCGACCAGTGTAATCCCAGTTTTGGGCCCTCACTTTGGAGTACGAAATACATTCTAGAAATAAATTTAAATACATTCCCTTGTCGAATTAGAACCTCCATGGCGCTACACTCCGACAGAGTCATTGTTTGTCCTAATTTGTCTCTTAAGAAAGATCTCAGTTGTAGGAAATAGAATGATGTTCTATTAGATAACCAAAATTTAATTTTCAATTGCTCAAATGACATTAGTTGCCCTTGATCATAACAGTCCTTGATACACCTGACCCCTTTCTGGCACCAGGTGTGCAGGATCCCGTTGTTGTTAGTCATGGGTAACTGTTGTCAGTTCTGGGTTAAGGGTGTATTAGGAGACAGCCCCACCTTTATTCAAATGCATTGATATTTTATTTTGCCATATTTGGTATATATGTTTACAGTTTAGATTATCCAAATATCAAATTCAATTTGTGAACATTGCTTTGTCGGTAGCTAGGAAGTGTATTGTTTTGCAGTTGCATGGAAGTCCAACTCTCAACTTAGTATTACATGATGGAGTACGGAAATGCAAAGTTGCATTCCCCTGGAGGAGATTACTTATAACTTGAGAAAGAAGTATGACACATTCATTGAAGTGTGGCAGCCGTACCTGAGGCACATCGGTGCACAGATATGATCTCTACCCCACTGCGTTAAGAAATGTTAAGATACAAACCATCCTGACATAAATAAAGAAGAGAATGAATTAGGTTGTGCTAATTTTTAGGGTTTTTTTTTTCCATTACCTTTTATGGTTTAATATCTGGGAAAGGGGGAATATACTTTATTTTTATTTTATATATATATAGATATATATGGATGTTATATTGTTTGATAAGAAAATATCATATTGTTTGTATATATTTGCTTAAGTCTTTTAAAATAAATATTCTAAATTCCGTGACAGGTTATACTTATGACAAGCTATCTGTGTGGTAGGCTTTGGTCCATGCAAAACTTGGTTCCAGCTGAAATTCTGGTATATACCTGCTTTTTATTCATCAAAGTGCATAAATCTTTGTTTGGAACATTTCTATTAAGTAACTGAGAGAATAAAAGCAAGATATGTGTATAATCACAGGCATAAGTTGAATCATCATTTGTATTTGATTTCTAGGTTTGGAAGAAAGATTATTCTATTTGGAACAATGGCTGTCCAGTGTGTATTCAGTATTCTTCAAATTTTTTCTCCAAGCTGGGAAATATTCTGCCTTTTTAATTTCCTTATTGGCTTTGGACATATATCAAACTACGTGGCTGCCTTTGTTCTTGGTAAGTACCTGCAACATTCAATACCATACAACCAACTGTAGAACTTTCATTGTTGCAGTACCATGGATGATTCTGTCACTCTCACTAACCCATTAAGTTATGGTTAATAGACCAGGAGACTGGTGGAGCATCATTGGAATTTTGAAATCTTTTTCTCATACATTTTTATGGAAAAATGTCATTAAAAATCTGGAAACATTTCAGGCAGGTTTAAAACTTCAGTGAGCCTAGTGACCTGATCATTTCTGAATTGCAAAAACATCGAGTATAGTAAAACAAAATGCTAATAATAATATCAAAATTACATATATATGGATCTAAAGTCCTTATCCCTTCTAGTGTAAATACTGTGCTGACTGTTCTGCACTGGGAAGGGCTGTGAAACATTCTGGAGCCTTAGGGAGGACCCACAGGCATAGTGGACCAATGGGTGTGCCTAATCAGACAAATATATACATACAGTGGTTTACCACATTCATCCCTTGATTTTTTTAATAGACTCTGGCATGGTGAAGTTTGGGTTTACATCATACCAGATACTGAGTTAGAACAGAGTAGATCAAGCATTTTCCTGACGTCCCGTGGTGGCTGCCCCTGCCCCAACATCCTGCGCCGGCCGCGCCTGCCCCGATGACCCATGCCAGGGGGCAGGGGCAGCGGGAAGGGGGCTCTCAGGCAGCAGGGAGGTAGTCTATAAGCCATGGGGAGTTGGGTCGCCAGCTGATTGTCATCAGCCCACCCCTTAGCAGTTTGGGATCCACAGACACCCGCGCTATAAGCGATTCCGCGGATTAATGAATGAATTAATTGCATTCTAACAAGGTGTCACTGTATTTATATTTAGATGTAATATGAGGACATTGGTGAGACTACACTGAGTATTTTGTTAGTTCTGCTCACCTAGCTGTCATTAAGCTGCAAATGAAAAATTAGTTAGAATGTTACTAGGCCCTTTCAAACTACTGTGTAAAATGGGGGTTAACAGGGCAATTTGCCAGTCAACCTCGTCAGAATCCAACTGGGTCCCTGACCTACCTTAGAGATAGTCAATGAACCCAATTAAACTTACGTAGGTTGCATCCACAGGAGATTTGAAGAGGAAAATGGCTGACCTGCTTATTCTGGTGACGTCAGGGCTTGCGTGTATGTGTCACCGGGCAGCCAGCATCTGAGCATCCGGCAGTACTTCTGGTGAGTGCATGATGCAGCATTGCGGGGGCGGGAACCCCCTTAAATCGCTGGATTGGCGATTTAATAGGTCCATCCCCCTTCAATTTTAAAGGTGCTCCAGCGCCTTTTCCCCAGTAATCGCACCCAGGTCACAGGAGGGCTACCCAGGTGCTGCAATTTATAAAGGGGTCTTGTGACTGGTATGCTTGAATTATAAGGAGGGTTGAATAAGATGCAACTTCCTTCCTAAGAGCGGAGGAGGGTGGGGGGGGGGGGGGACCTTATAGAGGCTTATGGAATCATGAGGGACATGGAAAGGTGTAATAATTAGTGTATTAAAACTATTACTTGAATGCCAAAAAATTGTCATTCAAATAATAGTATTATTACACTCATAATATACTCTAATTATGTTGAGGATAATCAGAGTACGTCTATTATTAGGACAGAATGAGTAATCGTGGGGTTTGGCTCATGATTAAGTAAAGAAAGGAGGGCTCAGTGTTAAGAACATATTGTGGTGTATGTTGTGACAAGATGAAATGGCAGATTGTTCATGATTGTGGAGAATATGGAGAGAGCAACAATTACAGGTGTGATTGCAACACCAGATTTGCTTGAGAGGAATGAGGATGGAGCCTGAAGGATAACCAGGCAAGCACAAAATGATCATCGAAGGAAGCCAAGTACAGTTAGGGAAATGCTTCGGCAAGTACTTAAACAGCACCATGCATGTTAGGCTTTATTCCCTGGAGCAAAGAAAAATTAGGGGAAATTTGATAGAGGGCTACAAAATTATGAGGGGTGTCAATAGAGTAAATTATAGATTTAGTATCCAAGCATGTATCAGTCACTATAGGATGCTACTCTGTAAGTCCAAGGTTCTTTGCACATCATTGCATCAGATGGGGAACCCTGAATGAAAATCTTGAATCTCATACAATTTGTATTTTCTCTTGTTTCCATATTTTTACTTAAATTGGATTTGGTAGCAGATAAAAACATGGAAAAATGATTCAACTCCTGGACATGATTCTGTATCCAACCCGGATTACGGTTTTGTGTGACGTGAAAGTTCATATCCACAGAATGGTCAGTTGTCTGCAAGGTATGCTGGCAGCATGTGTTCAGAAAAGTTATTGTTTGTCATCTATATCAATGGTTTGGATAACAATGTTGTAAATTAAATCAGCAGGCTTTCAGACAACACAAAGGTTGGGGGCGTTGTCAACATCAAAGAAGGCTTTCAAAGCTTTCAGAGGGCTCTGGACCAAATTGAAAAATGAACTGAAAAATGGCAGATAGGATTTAATGCAGATAAGTGTGAGGTGTTGAATTTTGGAAGAGCAAACCAAGATAGGGCATATACAGTAAATGGTAGGGTACTAAGGAGTGTGGTAGAACAGACGGATCTAGGAATACAGATATATATTTCCATAAAAGTGATGTCATAAGTAGATAGGATTATAAATAGAGTTTTTAACATATTGGCCTTCATAAATCAAAGTATTGAGCGTAAGAGTTGGGATGTTATAGTAAAGTTGTATAAGACATTGGTGAGGCCAAATTTGGAATATTGTGTGGAATTTTGGACACCTAACTATAGGAAGGATATCAATAAGAGAAAATTTACTAGGATGTTACTGGGACTTCAAGAATTAAGTTAGAGGGAAAGCTTAAACAGGTTAGGACTTTATTCCATGGAGTGAAGAAGAATGAGGGAAGATTTGATAGAGGGATACAAAATTATGAGGGGTTTAGATAGAATAAATGCAAGCAAGCTTTTTTCCACTGAGGTTAGATGAGATACAAACCAGAGAACATGGTTTAAGGATGAAAGGGGAAAATTTTTGGCAAACATTAGGAGGATCTTCTTCACACAGAAAGTGGTGGGAATGTTGAATGAGCTGCCATCTGAAGTGGTGAATGTGGGCTCAATTTTCACATTTAAGAAAAGTTTGGATGGGTGGGGTATGAAAGTTTGATATAGCCTAGAAAGGCTGAAGGGCCTGTTTTCTGAACTATAATGATCTATGGCTCCATGGTTCTCAGCAATATTGAAAGGCACAGTTACATACATAACAGGAGAAATACTCAAGGCCTTAAAATCTCAAATACAAGAACTATCTTAAATTCTAATTAGAAACTGAAAAGTAACTTCCTCAGAATCATTCTATCAGGAAAATCACAATGCGTACACAGAGATATAAAGAGATACATGATTTCACTTGTAATTGGAACAATTCTTCATAATAGTAGAAATCATTCAAAAATAATGTGAACTGTACAGAGTAATAATTTGAGATCACATTGTACAAAATATCAAATACCCTGTATTGCAAGACAAGGTGAAATGGATTAGCAACTGAATTTTACAAGAAATGGTGAAAAATAACCCACTGGATATAATTCAGGTGTATCAAGGGAAGCTGTATTCAAGCAGATGAAAAGAGAGCCAAAAAGAGTGCATTATTTTTTGACATCTGAATCTAATGACAGAAGGTGAAATTATTTCATATCTGCCTTGTGTATTAGAGATGAAACAATGAAATAATTCAATGAAATTAAAACAAAAGATGAGGGAAAAAGTAAAAAATAAGAATGACTGCAAAATATGAACACGCAGAAGAAACACAGCAAGTCACACATCTTCTATAGGAAGTAAAGGGTTTGGACCTGAACCCTTCTTCAAGGTACAAGCAAAAAAGAGACCAAGCATTGAAATTAAATGGAGGGGAAAGGTGAGAAGTGTGGAGGGAGGAGGGGACAGGGAGAGAAGCACAAATTAACAGGAAGGGGTGGATAGAGATGGGAGGATAGAAGAGAAAAAAGCTAAGTGATCAGGTGAGGTGTAGCATTCTGAATGAACTAGGATGGGAAGGGGTTGGGAGCTGGAGGAAAGGAATTAGAGCTATTGAGAAAGAGAGATACTTAGGGAATGGATGTGACAGAAATTGGAGAAGACTATATTAATACCACCTGGTTGGAGAGTGCCCAGACAGAATATTAGGTTTGGTGGTTGTTACAAGCCCAGAGGACCCCAAAACCCAGCTGCAATAGATATACACCAAGAAAAATGGTTACTGAAATAAAAGTTGCTTTTAATTATCTTTAAACATGAAAAAACAGAATCACACTTTAACTTATCACCATTAACTTAACTAACCTAATTTAGCCCCCTTCTAATTCTAAGTACATGTGTATGTAATGTGTGTGTAAGTTCAGAAAAGTTCTTTGATTCACAGTCCAATCTCACTTCTCATTTCTCCAGGTTCACTGGTTGGAGGCAATTCTTATACTGTGCACAAAATTTAACATTTATAAACTTCACCAGGTTTTGGTGCTTGAAAGGTAAATAGTTACCACTCAGGAATGTTCTTGTCAATTTTCAGAGATTTGTTGTTCGCTGGACACCCACAACTGATTCCTTTTTTAATCAGCCACTTTATTGTCTTGCCAAAGAAACTTGCCCATCAAGGTTTTCCAGATGATAACCTCTTTCTTTCAGGTCACCACAGAGTTCCTTTTTGTTTCTCTTATTTCAAGTGAAACATTGAGCAGGCAGTCCTCCCCTCTTGCATGAACCACAAGGGCTTTGACCAGGCTGAACCAAGCACTCACAAGCCATCTTCCAAATGGGGTTTTTCCACAAGCATTCCAGCTTGTCCTGTTCCAGTCCCAGCTGCTGCTGCTGACGGTATCACTGCAAAACTCATCTTTCTCTCTCTCTCTCTGAGAAAAAGCCTTTTTGACTCTCTCTCAGCTTGGAAAACCACATGACCCTCTTAAACAGTAAGTTCTACTCCAGACAATCTGCAGCTCCAACAAGTTCTTCCATCTGTTGCCTTTTTGTAAACAACAATCCATTAGTGATGTCTCTTGCGCATTCTCGAAAGCTTTTGCAAAGGCTCTGAGGCTGATATGTCTAGCATTAGCAGAGCTCCAGTCCTGCAGTGGCCGCCCCTGCCCTGATGTCCCGCACTGGCCGCCCCTGTCCTGACATCCCACGGAGGCTGCCCCTGCCCTGATGTCCCCCAATGGCCGCCCCTGCCCTGATGACCCGCACCAGCCACCCCTGCCCTGATGTCCCACGCTGGCTTCCCCTGCCCTGACGTCCCGCAATGGCTGCCCCTGCATCTGTTCTGTGATTTGGCTGCAATGCGCATGAAATCTTGGACCCCAACTACCGCGTTCTAGCGATGTTTTACTGTATGTCTACAATACCTGAATATCAAGGGGAAGTTTTCTATGGTACTTATTGCCTGGAATTACTCACACTTGGATATTGTTTAATGTTCTGGGGACTTGCATTGTAGAATGTGTGCATGTAGTGCTGAGCACCAAAATTTAACAGAACCTCAAGATTAAACTATAAGAAGGGATTGCATTAATTAGATCTGTTGTCGTGGGACATTAAAAGGATAAATTCATTGAGAATTTTTGGATGTTCTGGTGCAGTTTGATGCTACTAGAGTTTGAAGAAGCCAAGAAGATGTGGGCATAATTTTAAAAATCTGAGGTTGGGCTTGTGGAATGCAATTAGAAAGTACTTCTTCTCACCAAATGTATTGAATGTGTGAAACATTTTCCCCCATTTTAGTTTGATGTGGGAAGTTTGGTTACAAATTGGCCCATGATCTTATTGAATGATCGAGCAGGTTTCAGGGACTGCTGCTAATTTGCTGTCCTCCTATATGCCCTAATTTTCTGTGGGACAAAAGTTTCTTTTCATTGTGCCTGACCTAATTTCCTGTGTTAAAATTAACCACAACCCACTGCAGTTCAACAATCAGAATTCCACACACCCAGCACCATCACAACAAATCCCCCAAATTAACCAATATCTAAGCTGCTGATCAGCACATTCCAAGCATTCCTTTATATTGGGGGAAAAATGTAAAGACTTAGTTCTTGACCCAGTCATTTTCAATATTGTGTATGTCTCGTGAAAAGGGAAAGACTTTTAGTCCTATTCTTTTGTTTTAATTGTTCAGAGTTTGAAAATATTTATGTTCCACAAAGGGAGACAATTTTGAACTAGTTTCCACTTATTGCACCTTAATTAATCCCCTTCATGCATCAACTATTCTTCAAATAGCTTTGTTTGGAAGATATTTGATAATCATAATAATGCACCATCAATAACTTCAAAAGACTGAAGTTGAACAAACTGACGGTTTTTTATTAGCTTTGGAACAAAACCACATCCATGCTGCTTGACTTCTGCACTGGGAAGGGCTGTGGAACATTCTGGAGCCTGAGGGAGGACCCACAGGCATAGTGGGCCAATGGGTGTGCCTAATCAGACAAATATATACATACAGTGGTTTACCACATTCATCCCTTGATTTTTATAGAGTCTGGCATGGTGAAGTGGTGATGATACAGTTAAAAATTAACTTTTTTTTTGCTGTGACTGTCAAATTTGGGCTGCAGCTGTGGCTCAGTAGAGGTGTCATGGGCATTATGGGGCGTCTATGTGCAATCGCCGGCGTTGGGCTGGTGGGTATGTGGCGACGAGTCTGGTGTGTCCACTGTTGGTGGTGAGATAATGTGCCATGGCCCTGGTACATCATGGATGGGTTGGGGTGAGGGGTTGTAGAGTGATCAGTGAAGCTCTCCAGGGCTCCTGAAGGCACCAAATCCCTAATGGAAACAGTGTCCTCCTCCCCATTAGTGTACGCCACTTAGGCCTAGGGGAGGCTGGCAAAGTGGAGGTGGACCCTTTTGGCCAGAGGGTTGGACCTATGGTTCCTCACATGTTTCCGAAGTAGGACTGGCCCTGGAGATTTCAACCACACTGGCAGTGAGGTCCCAGTTACAGATTTCATGGGAAAGGATAATATACGTTCATGCAGTGTGGCATTTGTGGCAGCAGAAAAGTTGTGACAGAGACCTGATGAAGTGGAGTGCCTCTGGAAGGACATCTTGCCAGCTGGAGACTGGAAGGCCCCTAGGCTATAGGGCTAGGAGGATGGCTTTCAGACTGTGGCATTCTCCCTTTCCATTTGCCTGTTCACCCGGGGGTTGTAGCTGGTGGTCACACTCGTGGCAATGCCTCTGGCCAGTAGGTACTGGTGTAGCTCATCGCTCATGAAAGAGGACCCCTGGTCATTATGAATATACCTGGGTACGCCAAATAGAGTGAAGAGACTGCGCAGGGCCTTGATTACTGTGACAGCTGTCATGTCAGAGCAGGAGATGGCAAACGGAAAACAGGAATACTTACCAATAACATTGAGGAAGTACACATTGTGGTCCGTGAAGGGTAGGGGTCCTTTGAAGTCGACACTCAGGCATTCAAAGGGACAGGTGGCCTTTATCAACTGTGCTCTGTCTAGCTGCTAGAAGTGTGGTTTGCACTCTGCGTAGGCCTGGAAACTTTTGGACATTGACATTCAATGGAGTATGGCAGGTTGCAGGATTTGATGAAGTGAAAGAATCTGGTAATTCCAGGGTGGCAGAAATCATTGTGAGGGGCTTAAATGTTGTCAATCTGTGCACTGGCACAAGTTCCGTGAAATAGGGTATCAGAAGGCTTATTGAGTTCCCCGATCAGTATATGATATCATAATTGTTGGTGGACAGTTCGATTCTCCACCTCAATATCTTGTCGTTCTTGATTATACCCCCGCTGCTGATTGTTGAACATCAATGCAACAGCCCATTGGTTAGTTAGCAGTGTGACTCATTTACCAGTGTGATGGAATATGTGGCAGATGTATTTGGGAGATAAATTGGTAAAATTAGAGTAGGTTAAATACATACACACACTTTAAAACAGATCTTATTTGAAATACTGAAGAATTCAGGGGTTTTGCAAGTAAGAGAGTCATATTGGCTTTCTTGCAGTTGGAGAGAGAGAGAGAGAGAGAGAGAGAGAGAGAGAGAGAGAGATTGATTGATTGATTGATTTATTGATTGATTTTTGGAAGTGAAACTGAAAACTCCAGACTGTCAGCCAGGAAGGAACTCTGTGGTGGGCTGAAAGAAAAAGGTTATCATCTGGAGAACCGTGATGGGGCAAGTTTCATCAGCAAGACATTGATGTGACTAATGGTGATACCTCAGTTGTGGAAATCCTGAAACAACAAATCACTCTCTGCAAACCTACAAATAACCTTCCTGAGCAGTAAACATTTACCTTTCAAGCACCAAAGCCTAATGAACTTTATACATGTTAAATTCTGTGCACAGTCTAAGAATTGCCTGCAACCAGAGAACATGGATGAAGAAGTGAGATTGAACTGTGAACCAAAGAATTTTCTTAAATTTATACACATATTTCGTATACGTGTGCTGAGAATTAGAAGGGGGGTTAAGTTGGGTTTAGTTAAGTTAATAGAGTTAAGTTAAAATTTGATTCTGTTTTCATGTTTAGAGATAATTAAAAACAACTTTTGTTTAAATAGCTCCTTGTCTTGGTGAATGTCGATTGCTGCTGGGTTTTGGGGTCCTTTGGGCTCGTGACACTAGCTAACTAATGTCTCCAGTGCCACACTGCCTCAACAATGGCTCAGGCCTCCTTCTTAACAGAGGACTGTTGAAGTTTGGGGCCCTGGAGTGCGAGAAAAGAAAGCAACAGTCCTGCCCGTCTGGATAAGGGTAGAAGGCAGACTGAACTCTGATGCGTCGCTTTCCACCTGGAATGGGGTGGATTCATCCACCATGTGCATTGTGTCCTTGGCAATATCTGCTTTGAATCACAGGCCTCTAGCATCAGAGGGAAAGAGGTGGATTTGACACGGAGGCGGGCCTTGTCTGCATAGTTAGGGACCCACTGGGCATAATAAGAGAAAAAGGCCAAACACCTTTTTTAGGGCCTTAAGGTTTTGTGGGAGGGGCAGTTCTAGGAGTTGGCGCTTGTAGTCAGGGTCTGGACCAATTACTTCGTTCTCAACAAGGATGGCAAAGCAGGTTGTGCAAACTATGCACTTGGCCTTATTGTATGTGAGATTGAGGAGCTTGGTGGATTTGAGGTTTTTTTTTATTTTTAAAAAATTATTTAAAATTTTTCAAGATACATAATACAAAATCAAATACAAAAAAAAACCCCTAAACCTACCCCCTGTACCCACTCATCCCACTATCCCACCCCTTATTATCCCACCCCCCCAACCCGGAGGATAACGTACATATACAAAATCTTTACATAAATTCTAAGTGGGTTAAGTTGCAATATATCAAAGCAATAATCAAAACAAAATTAAAAGATTACTTAACATCTAAATTCAAATGTTCCAAATACAAACTCCACATTTTTTTTAAAAAAGAATAATTATTTCGCAAATTATATGTAATTTTCTCTAAGCGTAAGCATGATGAAATTTCATTATGCCATCTTTGTATATTTAATTCCACATCATTTTTCCAGGTTACTGCTATACATTTCCTAGCCACTGCCAAACTCAATTGAATAAATGCAATCTGAGGTTTATTCAAATGCCCTGTTAATGGATTCATATAATCTAATAAACACAACCATGGATCCACATGTAAATTTGTTTGGAATAGACCTCGCAAAAATTTGTAATCTTTTCCCAAAAAGGTTTGACTTTTACACAATCCCACACTGAGTGGACAAAAGTACCTATCTGATCTCCACATCAAAAACACAAATCAGAATCACTAAAATTGTATCTCTTTAACTTTTCAGGAGTTAAATATAGCTGATGCAAAAAATTATAGTTAACTAAACTATAAAGCCCATTAACTAATTTAGTAACACTATGCAAACACAGACCTGACCATTCTTCCTCAGAAATAGAAGCAGATAACTCCTGTTCCCATTTATCTCTTAGTCTCAATACACCTGCCTTCTTCATTTTTACCTGCAACAACGAATATATTTCCGAAACAAACCCTTTCTTTCCCTTATCCACAAATAACATCTCAAACTTCGATTTACTGACCAAAACACTTCATTAAAAAAATCATGTACTTGATAATAAGCAAACAAATATTCTGTGATATACCAAACTTGTCTCTAAGTCTATAAAATGAAAGAAATAAACCTGCTTCAAAATAATCTTCAACTAGTACCAGACCCTTTGAATCCCACTCCTTCAAATAAGGGTTATGCATAGAAAAAGGAATGAACTGATTCTGATATAACGAAGTTTTAATTGAACATACACCCTCCAAACCTATGGATTGATGCCACTTACTCCATTCTTTAAACAAATGATTCATGGGTAACTTATATGTTTGCTAAAGCAAAGAATTCCATTTATATATAAAATTATGTATTGATCTTTCCTGTATCTGATCCATTTCCATATAAGCCCACATCAGTGGCTGATCAATATCAAACAATCTATTAATAAACTTCAACTGTGCTGTCTGATAATAATTTTGAAAATGTAGTAATTGGAGACCTCCCAAATTATACGTCCACATCAGTTTTTGTATCGATACTCAAGATAATTTATCTTTCCTCAAAAAAGAAAGTATCGCTTTGTTTAATTCCTTAAAAAATTTCCCTGGTATAGGACTTGGAATTGATTGAAACAAATAATGCATACGAGGGTATATATACATTCTGATACAATTTACCCGACCAATCAATGTTAGTGGTAAATCTTTCCATCTATTTAAGTCTAGCTTAATCTTATTTATCAATGGCAAGTAATTTAAACCCTATAGATTTTTATATTCATTATCAACAATTACACCCAGATACTTAATCTTATCCATCCATTTACAATCCGAGTAATCCTCATCAGATATAGGTAATATCTCACTCGTAACCCAATTCACCTTATATCCTGACATTGATCCATAAATTTTTAATAAATCTGGTAAAGCCCCTAAAGAATTCTTAGGTTGAAATAAATATATCAACACATCATCTGCAAATAAATTAATTTTATACTCCCGTTGTCCAACCATAATACCCTTAATATTTACATTTTGTCTAATTGCCTGAGCTAAAGGTTCTATAACCAATGCTTAAGGCTGGTGACAATGGGTAGCCCTGTCTAGTTGATCTAAACAAATTAAATACCTGCGAAACCTGACCATTCATCACCACCCATGCAGAAGGATTAGTTTATAATGCCTTAACCCAACCAATAAAGAGTGGTCCAAATTTAAATCTCTCCAGACCTTTAAACAAACATTTCTACTCCACACGGTCAAAAGCCTTTTCAGCGTTTAGCACCAACATCATTGGCTGGTTGAGTTGGTGTCTTGACGCATTGATTATTGTAAGCAATTTAGTATTATTATCGGCCAAATATCTATTCTTAGTAAATTCTGTCTTATCTATATGTACCAATTTTGGTAAAAAATTAGCCAATCTATTTGCTAAGACTTTTGCTACAATTTTTTAATCTACATTCAATAAAGATATAGGTCTATATGATACAACCTTTAATTCATCTCTGTCTTTCTTTGGTATAACTGTTATCAGTACTCTTGAAAATGACTCAGGGAATAAACCTGTATCCATAGCCTGTTTCAATACATCCTTAGACACCAGGAACAACAGATCATGAAATTCTTTGTAAAATTCTGTTGTAAACCCATCTTCCCCAGGTGATTTACCACTCAGCATTGATGGTAATGCCTCTTTAAGTTCAAAATCAGTAATGGAGCATCTAATAATTTTATATCATTCTCGTCCAATAAAGGTAAATTCAATTTGGACAAAAACATATCAATCTGTTCAATATTCTCAGTCCTTTCAGATGTATACAAGTTCCGATAAAAAGCACGAAATACCTTATTAATCTCCTGTGATTTATGAGTAATACCTACATTTCCTTCCCCGTACTGCATTAATTGTTCTAGAAGCTTGTTCAGACTTCATTTGCCATCCCGATACTTCATGCGCCCTTTCCCCTAATTCATAATAACACTGTTTTGATCTCAAAGTCAATCTCTCCTAATTGTAAGTCTGCTTCGTATTATAACGAAGCTTCAAATTAGATAACTGTATCTTATTATCTTCTGTTGCATTCTTCTGAGACTTTTTCTCCAAATCTGCAATTTCTTTCTCTAACTTCAAAAGCTCTGCCTTACATTGCTTCTTCACTTTCACTGTGTAATTAATGATTTGACCTCATAGATATGCTTTCAAAGTGTCCTACAATGTAAATCTACTTTGTACCAATCTCTCATTCGTCTCTAAGAAAAATTTTATCTGATTCCTTAAAAACAAAGTAAATTTAGGCCGCCTTAACAACATCTCATTAAACCTCCAACGATAAGTAGTTTCCACCTTCTCGGCAACCTCGCAAGAAATCAACAACAAAGAATGATCTGACAAAATTCTACTCTTATATTCTGCATAGTCAGCCCTACCTTGTAAATGAGCCGATACCAAAAAAAGATCTATTCTAGAAAATGACTCATGATGAGCAGAATAAAAAGAATAATCTTTCTCAGTCGGGTGAATTTGCTGCCATATTTCAACTAAATTCAATTCCTCCATCAATTCAATCACTCTTTTCACCATTTTAGTTTTCTTAAAAATTTTTGGAGATTTATCCAACAGGGATTTGAGGTATTTTTGAAGGTTGGTGTCATGGTCCTTCCAATCATGGCCACAAATGGTGATATTGTTGAGATATAGGAATGTGGCCTGCAGGAGGTACTGTTCTACCATCCAGCCCATCTCCCACTGGAAGACTGAGATTCCATTGGTGATGCTGAAGGGGTCCTGCAGGAAGTGGTAGAGGCTGACATCCTCCTCGAACCCAGTATATTGGTGGTCCTCTAGGCAGATAGGAAGCTGATGATATGCAGATTTCAGAAAAGACCAGATACTATGCGATTTGGTTCACCATATCAGATATACTGGGGAGGGGATACATGTCTAGTAGCGTGTACCTGTTGATGGTCTGACTGTAGTTGATGATCATCCTGTCCTCCCCATTCCTCATTATCACTACTTGTGCTCTCCAAGGTCTGATGCTGGGCTCAATGATCCCCTCATTAAGTAACCGCTGTACCTCTGCTCAAATAAAGGCCCTGTCCCCGACATTGTACCTCCTACTTGTGGTGGTGACGGTGTTTACAGTCATGGATGAAGTTGACGAACAATGGTAGAGGGGTGATTTTAAGTGTGCAGAGTCCATAGATCGATCATATGCAATCAGTTGCTGGCTGGGTGTAATGTGGGGGGTGGGTGCTGAAGAGTCAGTGGAGTGCAGTGGGTGATTTGAGAACTGCTGATAACAGACAGTGAGGGGTGGATGTGGCCCATCAATCTCCATCATCACACTTTAAAAAAAAAGTTTATTATTAATTTGCATCCATAACAAATATGTTTCTTCATAATCATACACAATAATAAATGATGCAAAAAGAATACATAATTTTATATTTTTCCCCTACCTTCCCCCTCCCTCCCCAAAAAAATGGGAAAAAAAGAAAAAAGCTTATCTGAATTAATTCATTCATTGCATTTCAAATTTACAAATATAATCTTCCTCTTAAATTAACTAGGGAGAGTTGGAGTGGGAGTGGTGGATGCTGTAGATGAACTTTTGCCAATGAAATCCATATATGGTTTCCAGATCTTGTAAAAGTTTTCTGGTTGATTCTGTAAATTATACATTATTTTTTCTAACAGTATACAATTTTGTAATTCAATTTTCCATCTATTCGACCCCACATCATTGTCTAATTTCCACGTTACCACCATACATTTCTTTGCTACTACTATTGCTACATTTAGAAACTTCCTCAGATAAATATCTTCCTTCATATTATGAATATCACCGAGCAAAAAATTCTTGGATCTCTCGGAACTTGGTTCTTCAAAATATTTCCCAATAAAGTAGTTATATCTTCCCAGAATTTTTCTAATTATTCACATTGCCAGACTGCATGTAAAAAAGTTCCTACCTCTTTATTACATCTAAAACATTGATCAGAGCAATTGGAATTAAGTCCGTGTAATTTATGTGGAGGATAATATAATTGATGTAAAAAATTAAATTTTACCATTTGATATCTGACATTAATTATGTTTACTACAATGTCATAGCATAATTTTGACCATACTTCTTCTTGAATTTGTATATTTAGATCCCTTTCCCATGTTAATTTAGATCTAAATAAATCTTTTTTTATGCAGTCTCTTGGAATTTTATATACATATTAGTAATGAATCTTTTAATAAACATATCGATTATTAAATATTCCAATTGGCTTTGTTCATGTAATATAAATTTTGATTCTAATTTTCTTTTTAAATATGATTTAAGTTGATAATGAGAAAAAATAGTATTATTTGGTATATTATACTTAAATTTCAATTGGTTGAAAGATAAAAAAAAGAACCCAAACAACAATCCTTTACCCATTTAATTCCACAATTATACCAAATGTCAAAAATGAATTACTAACTATAAAAGGAATGAGGGCTTTTCTTTAATAATGTTTTAGCTATTTGATAATTCTTTATTTCTCTTTCTACATGGATTCCATTCCATACTTTTTATATATGTTTCAAAATTGGTGTTTCTGTTCTCCTTTTCAACAGTTGTTCATGCCATTTATATAAAATATGTTCAGAATTATTTTCTCCTATTTCACTCATTTAAATCTGTACCCACACTGTCTTTTCACCAGTTTGATAGTATGAGGACAAAAATCTAAGTTGAGCTGCTTAGTAATAATTTTTAACATTAGACATTCACAATCCCCCCCTGATCATTTTTCAATGTTAATTTTTCCAATGCCATCCTGGGTATTTTGTCTCGCCAAATAAATGTTCTTACATTTTTAATAAGATCTTGAAAAAACGTTGTTGGTACAGAAATTGATAATGGTTGAAATAGGTATTGCATTCTTTGAAAAATATTCATCTTCACACAATTTATCCTCCATATTAAAGAAATTGGTAAATCTTTCCATCTTGTTAAGTCTTCTTTAATTTTCTTCAATAAAGGAATATAATTCAGTTTAAATAAGTTCTTCAAATTCTTATCAATATTAATTCCAAGATATCTAACTGCTTCTTCTGCCATTTAAATTTTGTTGCTTTCTTAATTTGGGTATAATCATCACATCACTTTTGTCAATATTTACTTTATAACCTGATACTAATCCATATTCTGCCAATTGTATATTTATTTTTTTAAATGAAATTTCAGAGTTTGTAAAATATGACATTGTCTGCAAAAAGACTAATGTTATGTTCTTTATCTTATATCTCAAAACCCTTAATCTCATTATCTCTTCTGCTAAAGGTTCTATAGCCAGTGCAAATAAAAAAGGTGATAATGGACAATCTTGTCTAGATTATCTTTCCAATGAGAAAGGTTTTGATTTTTATCTATTTGTAACTACTTTAGCCTTTGAGCAATTATATAGTGCTCTTATCCAATTTCTAAAATTTATTGGAATACAAATACCTTCAAAACTTTAAAGAAGTAGTCCTATTATAATCTATCAAATGCACTTTCTGCATCTAAAGCCAAGGCTACTGATGGTATTTTTCTTTTTTGAGCTGCATTTAATAAGCTTAAAAACTTGACAATATTATCTACTGATCTTCTATTCATGTTTAGTCCAAATTTATCAATTTAGGTAAACATTTAGCTAACCTATTAGCTTGTAATTTAGACACAATTTTATAATCTGTATTCAATAATGAAATTGGTCTATATGAGGATGGAATATTGTCACGCTTTTAAGGTAGCATGGCAGCACCGAGCTGTGGCATCACCAAAAGTTTAAAGTTTTTATAGTCAGTACCCCACATGGTCAGAGTCACTACGTAGTAGCCACGGGCATCTAACATATGTGACCTTGAAGGCAAAAGACCTTTAGGTTTGCTGGCCATACCATGAGGGAGTAGCGCCTCATCATGTCAGGATGAATGAAGCTCTCCAAGCTCCCACTATTGAATAGGCAACTCATCACGTGGCCATTTACCTGAGTACCCATCATTGGCCTGGTGAACCAGGGCTTCCCTGGTTTAGTGTGATGGAGGCCAGTGTCAGAATTTTTCTTGTCGCTTCAGTGGACAGGTTGCATGCTGAATTCTGAAGATGGTGGTGTCCACCTAGGCCACATATGACACTGCTGAATCTTGAAGATGGTGCGTTTCCTTGGGTGCTTGTCCAGTCCACAGAAATAGCACTTTGGGTGCTCCCAGAGTACAGTGGCTGTGGTGGGGTCACTAACTGCACCTGATAGTGGTGACCAAAGGTGTTCAGCCAATGTGTGTGCCCAAACAAACAAATATATACATACAGTTGTTTACCACACACAATAACTTTATTATCAATCGATGGAAGTTCAGTACCTATGAGGGACTTGGCTAGGTTTGCCATTCTCTGCAGCCTTCTTCAATTCTGGACACTTGTTTTTCCAAACCAGGCTGTGGAAGTTTGAAAGTGCATTCAATAACATGGCAAATCTTAGATTTCATAGAAAGTGGAGACATTGCTAAATCTTATTCACAGCAGCAACAATGTGTTGGCCCGAGGAGATGTCCTGCATTATGTGGACTCTCAGGAACCTGAATGTTCTGAACCTGATCAATGCTGTTCCATCAATGATGACAAGTAAATGGTCCCTCTGCCTCTAGTTCCTAAAGTCAGCAATAAACATCTTGGTCTTACTGACATTGCGAGCAAGACTGTCGTCCTGGCATGTCACAACCAGATCCGTGACTCATCATTTCAGCCAATAATGTTAGTGTTGTCAGCTTGACCATATAAAGGTAAAAGTTAAGGTAAAGGTACTATTATTGTCACATAATACTACATTTTAGAATGTAATGTGGATGAAATTCTTTAACTTTGTCCACCGTAAGAAAGACAGAGAGTCACCACTAGTCATTCTCTGCACACACACACTAATTTCAATGAATAGAGTTGATACCCTTCAATGGTGATTTTGTGTATATAATTTAAACAGTTGTAATTCATGAAAAATACTTTAAAATTAGAGTGAAGTAATGATCCAATTGTTTTCTGGCTAGATTGAAAAGACAAAGTCACTGAGATTGGCAAAATTGCATGGTTGAGAAGGGTTTTTTTTTCCAAATCTTTAATTTGACATAAAAATAAAATTGGCAAATAATTCATAATTGCTTTCGTTTGTGACTTTTTTTCTTACAGGGTCAGAACTTCTAGGAAGATCTCCTCGAATTATGTTCTCTACGTTGGGAGTGTGCATCTCTTATGCTCTTGGCTACATGTTGCTCCCTTTGTTTGCGTACTTCATAAGAAGTTGGCAGATGTTAATTTTCTCTCTCTCTCTCTTCAGCCTGCTATACATTCCTTTGTGGTGGTAGGTTGGATTTTGTAAGTACTGTATAGTTTAGATGTGATGTTGTGTTTCTGAAATCTTCTGCCACAAATTGTAACTTCATTAAAAGATAAGAAACCTCCTTAGGTGACATTAGGGATTGGGATTTACATTGACAATGCAGAATATTAACAAGATACAGTTATCTTTTCTTGACTGTGAAGCAGCATTGGTTCTATGACTTGTTTGAATTTATCAGCATGAGGTACGGGTGTACCCAGCTTTAGGAATACAGGTAGACCCTGACTTATGAAGGGGTTCAGTTCCAGGACTTGAATTGCAAGTCAAAATTATTGTAAGTTGAAACAATTCCGATGTCCCCGCTCCTGCTGGGGACTCCCACACTTCTTCTGGGAGTCTGAGGTCAGATGTAAACTGTGGTGCCTGGAGTTCGGATGCACAGGTGGCTGGGACTTTGGGAGCACAGATGCGGCCCGTGGCATTGGGAGCTCAGATGCGTGGGTGACAGGGCATTGGGAGTTAGTATGCATGGGTGGCCGGGGTGTTAGGAGTTAGTATGTGTGGGTGGCCAGGGCATCAGGAGCTCATATGTGTGGACAGCTGTGGTGTCAGGAGTTAGTATTGCATGGGTGACCGGGACATTGCAAATGCAGATAAACTTTGGAAATCGAAATCAAAAGTTTGCATTCTGACCATCTTAACTTCGAAATATCATAAGTCAGGATCTATCTGTACTCGAATTATGAAAAATTGCTTTTGTGCAGAAAGCCATGTTCATTTTATGTAAGGTTTTTTGCTTTTATGGAAAAACTGATGTTGGTGCTGTCACTTAGCTGCTGACGGGGCAGTCACAGGACAGCTGACGGGGCTGTCACAGGGTGGCCAGTAGGGCTGTCATAGGGTGACCAGCTGGACTGTCAGCACACAGCCAGAAGGGCTGTCACAGTATGGCCGGTGAGGCTGTCACAGAGCAGCTGGCGGGGCAGTCATAGGGCAGCCAGCGGGGCTGTCAAATCTCACTGTCTTCCCGATTCTGCTAAGTGAAACTATTTGTACATACATTATTTCTACTTTATATAGGCTGTGTATTTATCATACTATTCCTGCTTTTACTATATACTAGTATAGTTTGAGGTTTAATGTGTTATTTGGTATGATTTGGTGGGTTTTTTTGGGTCTGGGAACACTCAAAGTTTTTTCCCATAGAAATCAATGATAATCACTTCTTCATTTTATGCCATTTTGACTTAAAAAAGGTTCCGTAGGAACATTCTAGTTTCATAAAGTGGGGTATTCCTTTATTCCTTGCTGTTCAAGGGCAGTAACTTTCACCTTCACCACCTGAAGTCATCAGGTAGAAATCTACCTTAACCACACTGAAAGTAATCAATTAAAATTTGTTGACTTGTAAAAATGGAGAATATTACTTTTATGAATTACTACTCTTGAGCTTGCAATAAGATAAGAATATTAAGTTTATTGCAAGGCAATCCATAAAGTACATTGATTTATTGATTCAGGCAATTTATGTTCCACAATTTCTGTACTCTTTTTCTCTTTTTTAAATACTTAGAAATACCTTCCTATATCCAATCTGTAGGAACTATTCCAGTGTTAAAGAAATTGGAGTTTGGCATCCACCTTTGCTTGGTCTATTTCCTTTAATATACATTAATATACATTGAGGACGTCCAGTCCATGACCAGATGCTGCCAGATCTGCGCTGAATGTAAACCGCAGTTCTACCGGCCCGAGAAGGCACACCTCATCAAGACCACACGCCCTTTTTGAATGGCTCAGTGTCCCTGATATTACCTCGGCGACAGTCATCAAGGCGCTGAGCAGTATCTTCACCCTGTTTGGGTACTCCAAGTGCATCCACAGCAATCGGGGGACCTCATTCAGTGTGAGGAACTGTGACAGTATTTCCTGGCCAGAGGCAGAGCCACCAGCAGGACCACAAACTATAATCCCAGGGATAATGGCCAGGTGGAAAAGGAACATGCCACCATCTGGCCCTTAGGTCCAAAATCATGCCAGTGTCCCGCTGGCAGGACATTTTGCCTGAAGCACTTCACGCCAGCCGATCACTCCTGTGCACCGTGGCTAACACCACCCCGTATGAATGTTTGTTTGCTTTCCCTAGGAGATCGGTGAATGGTGCCTCCATTCCTCCTTGGTTAGCAACCCCTGGGCTGGTCCTCCTAAGGAGACATGCGAGGGGTCTTAAGACGGATCCACTGGGAGGAGGTGTCACGTGACGGAGTAGTGACTGGTAGGGGAATACCAGCCCTCTCCAGAAAAGAAGAAATAAAGTGAAGAAAATACAAAGTTTAAGAAATACAAAACATAACAAATAAAAGATAAAGTTGTAGAGAAAAGAAAGAAAATGGCACCCAAGAAAGAAAAAGTAAAAACAACGGGAAAAAAGAAGAAAAGACAGCAGAAAAGAAAGGAGAAGGCCTTACCTGCATGAAGAAACAGGGAGCCGTCATGGAGAAAAGTGCCTGTTCTCCAAGGTTGGTTACGATCCCACAGAGTCGCGACTCCCCGAGCACTGGACTGCAAAAATGGCTCTCTGAGCCAAAGAAATGTGCGCTTACTAAAGAGAAGGAAAACACCGATGGGAGGGGGCTCAGCCGAGGAGCGGGCAAACACAACGCGACCAGCTGAGGGATGCACGACACCAGGGCTCTCAGCTGGAAGAAGAGGAAAACGACAGAAAATGGAGTGAAAGGAAAGAAGAGCAGCAGCAGGAGGCCCAACAGATGAGTAGCCCAGAAGAAGAGGACCAACAGCAAGAAGCCAGGCAGGAAGAAGCCCAGCAAAGTGAGACAAGCAACTCATCAGGAAAGTCAGAAGAGACACAGATACAAGGAAGAGAAGAAGAAGACACAAACACAGGTACAGACACAGAAGAAGAAGACCAAGATCTGCACAGAGAAATAGAAGGTAAAACAGATGGACAGAAATGAGAGCATTAAAAAATGGTTGACATTAGAATTTAGTGAAATGAAAAGTACAGAAGAAAAAGTGAATAGATTAGAGCTGGTCATGACAGAAATAGGGAAAAGATTAGAAAATGTGGAAGAATGAGAAACGGCTGTAGAAACGGTAGTAAATGACGTAAGAGGAAAATTGGAAGACAGTGAAAAAAAAGTTAAAGAATCACAAGAGTTGTTAGCTCAGAAGATGGATATAATGGAAAACTATAGTAGGCAAACAACACAAAGATAGTTGGACTAAAGGAAGATGAAGAAGGCACAAATATGAAAGAATTTATAAAAGAATGGATCCCAAAGGTCCTGGGAATGACAGAAATACAGGAAGGAATGGAAATAGAAAGGGCATACAGAACACTAACTCCAAAACCACAGACACATCAAAAACCGAGATCCGTTTTCGTAAAACTTTTGAGATATACCACAAGAGAAAATATACTGGAGTGGGCAAGGAATAAAATTAGAGAAGACAGGGGTCAAAAAATATTTTTTTACCCAGACGTAAGTTTTGAACTTTTAAAGAAGAGGAAGGAATTTAATACAGCAAAATTGATCCATGGAAAAAAGGTTATAAATTTATGTTAAGACATCCAGCTGTGCTTAAAATATTTATCCATGGCGAGCAAAACAGACTGTTCTTGGATCTGGAGGAAGCCCGAGAATTTGCAGAACGCCTGCAGGACAGAAGGAGAGATGAAGAGATGTAACAAGAATGAAGAATGGCGATAAAATATATATAAAGATGTAAAAATAATGTATGTGTAAGAACTAAAAAGGGAAAGAGAAGGGAAGAAAGGAAGTAAGGGGAAAGAAAAGAGGGTGAACTTTGTTATATGAGTTAAAAAAATCTTCGGGGGGGGGGGTTTGGGTAGCAGAGAATAACCGTCACTGCGAAATCAGTTGACTCTTGCAAGTGGGTTCGCAATCCAAATGGAGAGGGAAGTTGTGGTTGCCCGGCAAGGGATAAGGGGCAACTCAGAGAGGGGGGACATTTGGGGCTAAGGGAATATTGGATGTGGGAGTTGTTGAAGTATTTTATGTTTTAAATGTGTTTAAAAAGGGAAAACTGAGAGATGAAAATGGGGAAAAGGGGGATGGTGGTGGCGAGGAAGTGGAAATGAGGTGTAAACAGGGTATGAGATGGCCATATTGAATTATATGACTATAAATATTAATGGAACACATAACCAAATTAAATGGAAGAGGCTATTAAATTTACTGAAAAAAGAAAAAAAATAGACATAGCATTTGTGCAGGAAATGCATCTAACTGAAGTGGAACATAATAAATTAAAGAGAGACTTGGTAGGGCATGTAGCGGCAGCATCATATAATTCAAAAGCTAGAGGTGTAGCTATATTAATTAATAAAAATGTACCAATCAAAATAGAGGAGGAAATAATAGATCCTGCAGGGAGGTATGTAATGATAAAGTGTCAGATATATTCAGAATTTTGGAATTTACTCAATATATATGCACCTAATGAAGAGGGTTAAAAGTTTATGCAAGATAATTTTTTGAAGATTGTTGATGCGCAAGGGAATATATTGATAGGAGGGGATTTTAACCTTAATTTGGATCCAATGTTGGATAAAACTGGACAAAAGACTAGCAAAAAGAATAAAGTGGCCAAATTTATGGTTAAATCAATGCAGAAAATAAAACATATGGATATATGGAGGAGGCAGCACCCAAGGGAGAAGGAATACTCATATTATTCGAGTAGGCATAAAACATACTCAAGGATTGATATGCTATTGTTGTCAGCCCATATTCAAGGGATAGTTAGGAAAACTGAATTTAAAGCAAGATAACCCCTGTTATTAGCAATAGAACTGGAGGTCATCCCACCAAGAACAAATAGATGGAGGTTAAACTCCATGCTACTTTAAAGGCAGGAATTTGGAGAGTTTATTGAACGCCAAATTAAAATGTACTTTGAAATAAATACGGAATCAATGAAAGACAAATTTATATTATGAGATGCAATGAAAGCTTTCATTAGAGGGCAGATAATAAGTTATGTAACTAAGATGAAAAAGGACTACAATCAGGAAATAGAACAGTTGGAAAGGGAGATAGTAAGTACAGAAAAGGAACTAGCAACAAGGGATGATATAACAAAAAGAAGAGAAATGGCGGACAAAAAAATAAAATACGTAACATTACAAATGAATAAGGTGGAGAAGAACATAATGAAAATAAAGTAAAAGTAATATGAACTAGGAGAAAAAACACAACTTAAAACAGAACAAGCTAAAAGAACTGTATTGGCATCAAGGAAAAAGGACGACAAATTACATATAATCCAATGGAGATTAATGAGAACTTTAAGGAATTTTATGAACAATTATACCAAACTGAGAACAAGGGGAAAGATGATAAAATAGAAGAAATTTTAGCTAAAATTGAATGCTAAAATTGCAAGAAGAGGAACAAAACAAACTGATAAAACCATTTGAAATAGAGGAAGTACAGGATATATTAAAAAAGCTGCCGAACAATAAAACACCAAGAGAGGATGGATTCCCAATAGAATTCTATAAAACATTTAAAGAGTTATTAATTCCTCCTCTCCTGGAAGTAATAAACCAGATAGAAGAAACACAAAACTTGCCAGATTTCTGTAAGACAGCAATAATTACAGTAATACCAAAGACAGGGAAGGATCCACTAACACCAGCATCATATAGACCAATATCTCTACTTAATTCAGATTATAAGATAATAGCAAAATTATTAACAAACAGATTGGCCGACTGTGTACCTAAAATAGTAAAACAAAATCAAACTGGATTTATTAAGAAAGACGAACAGCAGAAAATGTCTGTAAATTTATTAATATAATTCATGCAGTTCAAGGAAATAAGATGCCAACAGTGGCTGTTGCTTTAGATGCAGATACAATACTTCAATCATCACCAATTCCCTTAACAGAGAAATTCTTTAATGAACTAAAGAGAATAATATGGATTTTTTTATGGAAAGGGGGGGAAACCAAAGATAGCATTAGATAAATTAACAGAGAGGTACAACCAATTTTAACTTTAAAAATTATTATAGAGCAGCACACTTTAAAAGTGGGATGAAAAGCTGGTACGATGTAACTACTCATCAGTATTGCATCATTTACTCAATATATGGAAGAAGATTCATTTAGAAAGGAAAAAAACAAATTACCAAATACCAAAATTATTATTGACGCAGAATCAGTTAATCCCTTCTACAATAATCTTTCCTTTAGAGAATGGGAGAGAAAAGGAATTAAAAGAAAAGAAATTTGTTTTTTGAGAAAATAATTTATTAACATTTGAACAAATGAAGTACAAATATGGAATAACTCACGGTACAATGTTTGTATACCATCACTGAAAGCCTACTTAAAGGATAAATTGGGAAACAGACTGAGATTACCAGAAGGAAGCAGTTTTGAATATGTGATTACAGACACAATGATAATAAAAAGATTTATAACGAACATGTACATCAAGCTGCAAGAGAAGGAAAATGATGAAATAAGCTATAAACCCAAACAAAAGTGGGAAAAAGATTTTTAACATAAAAATAAAAAATGAAACATGGGAAAAGTTATGTTCTGGAACTATGAAGTTAATAAACACAAGGTTACACATGATATAGACAATGAGATAGACAACAGACTCGCCAAGGCAAATAGCGCCTTTGGAAGACTACACAAAAGAGTCTGGAAAAACAACCAACTGAAAAACCTCACAAAGATAAGCGTATACAGAGCCGTTGTCATACCCACACTCCTGTTCGGCTCTGAATCATGGGTCCTCTACCGGCATCACCTACGGCTCCTAGAACGCTTCCACCAGCGTTGTCTCCGCTCCATCCTCAACATCCATTGGAGCGCTTTCATCCCTAACGTCGAAGTACTCGAGATGGCAGAGGTCGACAGCATCGAGTCCACGCTGCTGAAGATCCAGCTGCGCTGGATGGGTCACGTCTCCAGAATGGAGGACCATCGCCTTCCCAAGATCGTGTTATTTATGGCGAGCTCTCCACTGGCCACCGTGACAGAGGTGCACCAAAGAAAAGGTACAAGGACTGCCTAAAGAAATCTCTTGGTGCCTGCCACATTGACCACCGCCAGTGGGCTGATAACGCCTCAAACCGTGCATCTTGGCGCCTCACAGTTTGGCGGGCAGCAACCTCCTTTGAAGAAGACCGCAGAGCCCACCTCACTGACAAAAGGCAAAGGAGGAAAAACCCAACACCCAACCCCAACCAACCAATTTTCCCCTGCAGCCGCTGCAACCGTGTCTGCCTGTCCCGCATCGGACTTGTCAGCCACAAACGAGCCTGCAGCTGACGTGGACTTTTACCCCCTCCATAAATCTTCGTCCGCGAAGCCAAGCCAAAGAAGAAGACACATGATACAGTATAATTGGTTACAGAAGTTATATATCACGCCCCAAAAATCACAAAAATGGGATCTAACATTATCAGATAGATGTTTTCGTTGTAAGAAGGAAATGGGAACAACAGTACTTGAAATTTGGGCATGTGGGAAAGTGAATACGTTTTGGGAAGATCTAAATTAGATATTAAATAAAATCACACAAAAAAAAACAAAAAATCCAGAGATCTTTCTTCTAAGTAATATAAGAAGTGACGAATTAGGCCTCAAACTGGATGAAGCACAAAAAAGATTTATTATGATAGCCTTAGCTGTAGCAAAAAAATGTATAATGTCAACTTGGAAATCGGAAGAGAGCCTGAGAATACAGCAAAGGTACATGGAAATGAATAAATGTATTCCATTGGAAAAAATAACATATAATTTAAAAAATAAAGTCACATTATTTGAACAAATTTGGGAACCATGCATGGAACATAACAAAGAGGGCCTACTGCAGACTTACACCCCCTAAAATGATAAGAAGACAAAATGACTTGATCCAGTGTGTAAAAGTAGATGACACATTTTTCTTGTTTATTTTTCATTGTGTAATGACATTGTTTAATGGTTTTTTTTGTATTGTATATGTTGAATGTTTATTTGTTTTGGAGGGGGGTGGGAGGGGGGAGGGAAGGTAGGGGGAAAAAGGGGAGAAAATACCACTGTATATTTAAGAGGAAAATGCTTGTATGTATTTTGATTTATATGGTTCACAGTGTGAAAAATAAAAAAATTATTTAAAAAAAGACGGATCCACTGGTGGAAGTGGTACACCTCATATATGCCAACCCACAATATGCGTTCGTGAGGTACCCCGATGATTACGAGGATACTAAGTCTATCTGAGACCTGGTGAGGGCCGGGGATCCTGAAACCGCCCTGCCTGCCAAAGCCCATCCTGCAGAGCAGACCACCTCACATAGGAGCGCAATACTGGAGGCCGAGCCACCCAGCTTTCCTTTCCAGGAGTCAGTCCTCTGGGAGGCATCAGATCCCCCTTCCTCCTGGAGCCCTCAAGCATTATCCGACCCAGACTGTTCCCTCCCCTCTCCCTCCAAACAGCAGAGCTCAGACACGCATGCCCTCCAGTGGTCACCATCGCGGCTAAACCTCTAGCAATTTTTTTTTCTTTTCTCTCTCTTCCTTTCCTCTCGTTGTTTAAAAGTTGGGGGAGGGGTTTCTGTTTAAAAAGAGGGAGTGTATGTAATGGTATGGATTGTATATGCTAATTGGCTCAGGGTGGCCCGTCCCCTGATGACACTCTTACCTGGACCCCTCCCCTGAGACCCAGGCCATAAAGGTTGGGCCACCTTCCCCGTCCCTGCATTTCCCGAGTTTGGATCTGGGCCAGCTCAAGTCTTCTATGCAATAAAGCCTATCATTTCCCTCAAGTCTTTGTCATTGCAATTATTGGGGCAACTGATAGTGCCCAACACCAGGTCAAAGGCTTTAATCTTTGTTGGGGGGGGGAATAATCCTTCTTACCCATATGATTGGTCACTGCATTGACCATGTAATCTGGTTGCTCATGCTCCCTCCTAAGAATGCCGGGAACTCAATCTGTGATATCTTGGACCCTGCCTTAGGGAGGCAACATACGATCCAGGATACTCACTCCCTTCCACAGAACCTCTTATCTATTCCCCCTAACTATGGAATTACCTATCACTACAGTTCACCTCTTTTCCTCCCTTCCGTTCTTAGACACAGGATCAGACTCCGTGCCAGGGACCCAATTGCCATGGCTTGTTCCTTATAGGTATCCCCCTGCAACTATATCCAAAATAGTATATTTGTTATTAAGGGGAAAGGCCACAGGGGTGCCTCGCACTGCCAGCTGTTTTATCTTGTATGTATGAGTTCTTAAGACAACACATGGATGAAGGAAAAGGTTCTTTACTTTAAAGTTGTTCTAAACAGCACCATGAGGCTGTAGGCCTCCATTACAGATCTGCATACGGTGTGTGTCTTGCTCTGTCAGCCCCTGGTGTGCCAAGTATAACCAAACAGTAAGGCATTGCTATGCAACAATCATCTCTATCATTACACCTGCTTCTTCTCTTTCCTTCTCCTGACTGTCACCCATCTACCCTCCTCATACCTCCTAGGTGTTATAGCATCCCTGTAACTCCTGTCTGTCACTTATTCTGCCTCCTGAATCATCTGCAGTTTATCCAGCTCCAGGTCCAATTCCTTAACTCAGTTTGTCAGTACGTGCAGCTGCATGCACTTTTTGCAGATGAAGTTGTCAAGAATACTACTGGCTTCCCTGATGACCCACATTCTGCAAGAAGTTGCATTCACTGCCTTGTCTGCTATTCCCATTATCTATGACTACAGGAAAAAAAATGATATTGTTATTGTACGTATTTCGGAGGCTCCATGGAGGGGGAGGAAATGGCAGATTCAGTGAAGGTTAAATGTTTTCAAAGAATCTGACTGAAAATAAATTAAACTGCTTTGAGTTTATATATTCATGCAAGTAAAATTTGTTCATTGTAAATACCATATAGTATTTTTGACTTATGTCTTTTAAACTGCTTATTTTCAATGCAGGTGTATTAGCCATTGTAAGAGTAAGTCTCAAGCAAATGGAAAATACACTTATCTGGCATCAACCAATCCCCATAGGTGTCAGATACCAGGGTTTTACTGTTCTGTGGTATATATTATCAGGTGCATAGAATTTGTTGGCTTTTAGCCCCATGAATTTCCTCAGCACTGTGATTTTGCCAATACTGATATCTCTTTTTTCTCTCTCCCTCCAACTCTCACTTTATCCCTCTCTCTCTTTCTCCCTCCCTCTCTGTCTCTTCTTTCTCTCTGTCTTTGACTGCCTCTCTCGTTCTCTCTCATTCACTCTCTTTCATTCACTTTCTCATATCTCTTCCCCTCACATTCCCCACCTACCTTTCTCCTTGGTCCCATAATATAGCTGGGAAATAATGTCTTTCGTTGCAGTCAGAACCAAATACTATATATGTTTAATCGTCCTGCTTTTTCTTTGTTTCTAATTTTAATTCTCTTGTTTCTGATTTGCACTTATAGTACAGGACAATGCCCTTTCAACGTTATGACCCTGTTGGATTTTTTTTTGCATTGTAGTACTGTTTATCTCTCTCATCCATTTTTCTCTCTTACACTTTTGCTTCTTCTTTTTTATATTCTATACATTTCTCTGTTTTTTTAATAATTTTTTAAATGTAGACATATAGCTCAGTAACATGTCATTTTGGCCCATGAGTCCATGCCACCCAATTTAGAATGAATTAACCTACACCTCTAGTATGTTTCGAATGGTGGGAGGAAACCAGTGCCCCTGGGGATATTATACAAAATCCTTACAGGCAGTGTGGGATTCAAAACCATGGCTGGTGCTGTAAAGGTGTGTGCTAGCTGCTACACAAACCGTGTTACTCCAAGGAAATAGAAGATAGTTTCTTCATCTTCTATTTCCTTGCACTCATTCCCTTCACTCTGACGTTCTGGTTTAAAACGTGTGTGAAAGCATGAACAAATATCATTCCAGCCCTGCCCAGAAGAAACCCATCCATTTTCCCCAGTCCCATTATCCTAGGAATGTGAATCCCTCTTCACTACCACTGATATACAAGTTTCTACTTTTGATGGAAAGTGGCAATGAGAATAATCCTCAGATGACTGGCTTTGAGGTTTCCTTTCAATTTTTGTCCTAATTACCAATAATAACCTTGTAGGATCTCATATTTTTGTAACTAATGTCACTGGTATAGCTAAGTGCCATGACAAATATCATTTCAATTTTGGTCTTCTGGGTGAAATCATGTTCTCAGCTTACAAGGCAAGATGTTTAGGACAGAGCAAGGAAAATATCTTCACGTAGAGTGTTATGAATTTTTGGGATTAATTACCATGCGGGGATGTTTAGAGACCATATTGCAGAATTCTAAGAAGGAAACAAAATTTCTGGATACAAAGGTCATCAGGAAATATCAGGAGTGCATGGCATTATGGCATTGAGATAGATTTATTGATATGAGTGTAATTCATCCCTGCTGTATTGTTAGTTCTTCAATATAATCCCACACTGGAATTTTATGAAACTGGTATTAGTGGGTTTTTATAGCACATTACCTTGAAATTAGACAGTCAATAAATTAGCTACCTGGAAACTGATCATCAAAAATTAAATTAGTTCTTTAACGTTTGTGAGCATTCTAAACAGCTGTGATTGCTTCTTTTTGATTACTATTTTAAACTTGGGAATTGCAAATTAATACCCAGTTTAGAAAGTTATTTTCTGAAGTAAAATTTTACCATTTCTAACAAAACAACTGAATCTAAAAGAATTTCATCAAAATTAAAATATCTGCACGGTTAGAACTGGGGTTTGAATCCCATGCTGTTTGTACGTTTTCCTTCAGTCTGTATGGATTTCTCCCAGGGTCACTGGTTTTTTCCCACTGTTCGAAACATACCAGGTTACTTGAATATAATTGGATGTCATGGGCTTGTAGGCCGAATGGCTTGCTACTGTGCTGTATGTCTAAATTTAAAATGTATTAAATTTATTACATTTTTAAAACTTATCCTTGACTCCAAACAGAAATATTGTCTAAAACCTTAAAAGGATTGAATTTTCAATTGCCTTTACACTGTTGATTGTATTTCCTGAGATTTCAAATGATATAAACTTTTAAAATCTAATCTTTATTTGATTGTAGAACTCTTCAAGTTGTGTGTCTATGTTGAAAGCATGAAATCAGAAGTATCTATTTATGGAAGATGAGTCGCTGAAATGCAATTGTTACCACAGCTGATTAAATTCTTAGCAAGGTTGAAAAAATATCTAACCCTGACACTCAGTTATCAAATTGTCAATTTAGTTAACAAAGTTTATGATTTTTATTTATTATTTATTATCTCAATAGACAAATGTAGAAATCTTCTCAATAAATGTACAAAGTGATATTTTAAAGAGGAGCTGTGACTAAAATATATTTTTTCCTTGCAGCTATCTTTATCAATGAGCAAAAATCCCTGCCATTCTAGTTCTCTAACTTTGATGCCAATAAACCTTATGCTAATCAGTCTTATTTTATTACCTTTGGCCAAGTTCTGCCTCTGCCTTTATCTTTTTTGGAGCTGGGGATTGACAAGTTAAGAGTGGAATATTTCTGCTGCAATAAAACCAAATTGTAAATGCCAGATAATTTTTTTTTCCAGTTGCTTCAGATTGCATGTTGAATGATTGGTGAACTAATTGGTGAACTAATTGGTTAACTAATGTTAAACTTCCATATTTTTTACCTATTTATTTTCTGCAATTTTTTTTGTCCATTGCTTGAGGCTGACGATTGCTTGAATTCTGGATAACGGGCATTTTACTGTAGTAAATTGAAAAGGCGAAAAACCTACTGGATGGAATAAAAGAAGTGTGGCTTTTTCCACATCCTGTTCATTGACCAAAAAAAAAGATGAGGTGAAACCAGGGAGTTCTAGCTGTTTCCTGGAGCCATTTGGCTAATTGATTAATGAAAGCAATTGAAGAAAGCAAAAAAAAGCAAACAGACTTGTTGAAACAATGAAATTTAGGTCAGAGCTATTATTGAAAATCTAACCAAAAGGAGAATCCTAGAAATGACCTACAGATCAGGCAGTGGAAAGAAGAGATTACAACTGAGCTAATGTTGCTGATGGGGATCCTCAACAGCAAAACTGGTCAGTTCTGATACAATTGGGAAAAGCGAGATGCCTGAAATTATTGAATTTGATATTGAGCCTGCAAGATTATCACATCCTCTACAGTGGGAGAAACAAAACATTGATATAGTTATTACTTAGCAAATCACTTTTATTCAGGTAGTGGGGAGATTGGGGGTGACCATAGGTATGAAAGAATGGCAGCAGGCATCTGAGGTGGGAGAAAATAGGTGGGGGGGGGGGAGGGAATGGCAAAAGCAGGAGATTATAGGTGTAGAAGGGAGGGAGGGACAGCAGCGAACAGGAGGAAGGGGATGGCTAGGTGGGTAAAGGGGAAAAGCTGGAAAAGAGGAGAGGAAAGAAAAGGCAAGCAGGTTAGCAGAAAGCAGAGAAGTTGACATTAATGCCGTCTGGCTGGATTGGTCATTGTGACACAGAAGTCAAGTGTTGGGGATGAAAGCATAAATACATCCAAGTACCTCCTTTCTTTATAAAATTCTTCTTTCTTTCTTCTTTTTTCTTTCTTCTTTGGCTTGGCTTCGCGGATGAAGATTTATGGAGGGGGTAAAAGTCCACGTCAGCTGCAGGCTCGATTGTGGCTGACAAGTCCGATGCGGGACAGGCAGACACGGTTGCAGCGGCTGCAGGGGAAAATTGGTTGGTTGGGGTTGGGTGTTGGGTTTTTCCTCCTTTGTCTTTTGTCAGTTATGCAGGTGCAAAACCAGCAGGTTGATTGGATAAATGCATTAAAAGAGATTTGATGGTAAATGGGCACTATTTAGCACAAACAAATACTGCTGAATTTAGCAAATAAATATCTTCCTTTTAGGCCACAATAATGTATAAGGACACTTGATTTTTCTGTGCCTGATAAGAAATTAAATGCAGTATTAAATCAAAGAGAGCAGGTTACAACATTGCCAGAAACATCAGTAGCCCCCAGGAATGGACACAATTTAGACAAAAGGAGATTTTACAGCTTCATAAAAACATAAAGACAGTTGAGGGCAAATGTTGGCCTCCTACTGACAGAAACAGGAAAAATTATAATCAGAAAAACATTTCATTGATATGGGAGATTTCCAACTAGGATAATGCACATGGAATCAGGAATAATGTCATAAAACATAAGGGAAGAATTAAGCCGTTTGGCCATTCAAGTATATTCTCCCATTAGAATCCTGCATTCTCCTTGAAACTGATGATACCTTAATGCCCCTTTCATACTGCCAATCCTTCTAAGAACCAGGTAAACTTGCCAGGACTCGATAAGGCTGCACTCAGGAGCCTTTCCCACTGAATCATGATTTACCTAGTTAATTGGCAATCCAGCACTTTAAGGGGAGTCCCGCCTCCAGCGGTGACAATGCGAGAACAGGTTGTACTTTCACACCATCAGAAGACAATTAGTGCTGGGTTCTGACACTTGCTTCCACCAGGTTTGGACATTTCACACCATGTAATTACTGGGTATGGACCTGGTAAATTACCTGCTTCAACCCACATGTAATTGGCAGTGTGAAAGAGAACCTATCAACATTTGTTTTAGAAGTGCTGCAGGAACTCACTAGGTCAGGTAGCGTCCATTATAAGTATCACCACTCACCCCCTTCTCCCTATCACCTCTTAGGATCTCCTAGTGGCCTTCTGCTTAATTTTCACTTCCCATTTCCACATTAATATGTCTGACCATGGCCTAATGAATGACCAGGTTGAGGTCGTGCATAAATTGGATGAACAACACCTTGTATTCTGTCGTGATAGTGTTTAACAAGTTCAAGTTTATTATTATTTAATTGTACATGAACAGCACGATAAAACAGTGTTTTCTGTTCCTTGGTGCCAAAAAACATGCAAGCACACATCCAGACATAACACACCTACAGACATATGATACAAATGCAGTATGCATTTACATATAGAAAATACTTAAATATTGATAAATAAATAGCGGAGTCTTGGAGTTCATGCAGTCAGTCTGGAGTCTCACTGCCTATGGGATAAAGCTGTTTCTCAGCCTGGTGGTGCTGGCTCTGGTACACATGTATCTCTTTCCCAATGGGAGCAGATGAAAGTTGCTGTGTATGGGATGGTAGGGGTCCATAATGATTTGGCAAGCTCTCTTCAAATAAGTCAATGGGGGGGAGGGAGACCCCAGTGATCCTCTCTGCTGCTCTTATGGTTCTGTGGATTTACATCCAATCCAATGCTCTCGTCTACAGCAACTGTACCATACTCTGATGTAGCTGGCCAGAAAAACCGTACTACACTGTGATACAGCTGGCCTCTGGGGAAGGATAATGTTAAACACCGAGCTGAATTTGATAAACAGCAGCCTGGCATATGATGCATCATTCTCCCAGTAGGTCAGTGGAGGGATAAGGCTATAGCATCCATGGATTCAAACTGAATTGCTAAAATCATCCATACTTTGTTTGTTCCAGTATCTACAAACTTATTATTAACGTTTGCTTTAATTATATCCAGTGATGTGGGCTCCACAGCTATCTGTGGCAACGAATTCCAAAGATTCATAACTTTTTGGATAAAGAAATGTTATAGAAGGAGATCCTTTTATTCTGAGGCTGTTTCTTTCTGGTCCTGGATTCTCCCGCCATTAGAAGCATCCTTTTCATGTTCATTCTACCCAGCACTTCCAATGTTTGGTAGGTTTCAATGAGATCTTCCCCTTATCCATTTAAACTCCAGAGAATGCAGGCCCAAAGCCATCAAATGAATTTGTGTTCACTGTCTCTTCCCTGTTGTAAACCTTCTCTGGACCCTCTCCATAGCCCGCACATCCTTTTTTTTAGATGTGGGGCCCAAAACTGATCACAATACTCCAAATTTGGTCTGACCAATATTGTGTAAATCATCAGTATTACATGACCTTCAATCTGTTCACAAGAACAGCAACAGCAAGGACTTCAGATGAACAAACATTTTAATTCCACACTGACATGTCTGTCCTTGGCCTCATATACTGCCAAATGGAGACTACCTAACATTTGGAGGAAGTTGTTGGCAGCCTGCAACCAAACTCCTGAACTCAATCCCCTGACTAATGAAACACTGCGTACCACAGGCCTTCTTAACTATCCTATCAGCAATCTGGAGAGATCTATGGATTTGGACTACAAGATCCCTTTCTTCACCACACTGTTAAGTATTCATAACCATATACGTTTGACCTTCCTAAATGCATCATCTCACATTTACCTGGATTTAATTCCATCTGCCACTTTTCCGCCCAATTCTGCATCCTGTTTCTATCCTTGTTGTAACCTATGACAACCTTTAACACTATCCACAAATCCCCCAACTGACTTGTAAAAGATTCTATTTTTAAGTCATCCAGAAACAGAAATTATTAAGGAAAAGCACCACTGATTGGTCTTTATTAAATACAGCATTCCCAGCCTGAAAACCGGTGTTAGAGAAAAAAAAACATGTTAATGTTTACTCAAAACAGACTCACTAGTTTTTCAAGACAAGGTAAATTAGCATTTAAATTCACTATTCAAAACCTTTTTTGATTGCACATTGTTACAGGTTGGCAGAGCAGTATCTGACAGAACCTGTTTCCATTTGAATAATGGCTGACCAATAGCAATATGTCACTATTACTACAGAAGGCATAAATTTCACATTTCAGTATCAAACTGTCTTTTATGGTTTTTAGTCTGCCAGCATGTAATGGCACAATCAATTTTGCTACTACACGGGCAGTCTAAAAAGGAATGTTCAGGAATTTTGAGTCAGTTCCTGCACCATGATTTATCCTGCAGGACCCCTACAACTTTTTGGAGGAAGTCTGCAGTGTAAATTGTACCGGAAAAATTTGTTGACAGTCATCCACCCTACTGCATGTCGAACCACCGGTACTGTTGCCCTCAAGTACTTGCTGTCTAAGAAGGCACCCAGTGTGAACGACCACATGGGCAGTGATTGTTATTTTTTTTCTGCTATTTTCCTGACATTGCAGTCTAAAAACCATAATTCTCTTTGAACCTGAGCAAAAGTTTCTGTTCCTTTGTGAATCTTAAGAACTCAATCATTTCCTGAGATTGGTCATTTACGTGTGATAATTGAAGACTAATTCACAAGTATACAGACCACGGATGTTAAAGTATATTAGATAAGGCCCCCTCAACGTTAGCTTATTTGTATGGAAGAAATAAAATTTCTTCAAATTAATTTGTACATGTGAATAACTGTTTCACATCAATCATTTCCATTTCTTAGGAAAGGACGCAATGATATATGTTAAACCAAGACGTAACAATAAACCTCAAACGAATACATAGAGATATGTTTAACAATTTGTAAGAGATATGCTGCCAGAAAATGCCTTAAATATGGTACTGTTTCCCTGTGTTCTTTGAATGTGATTTGGTATTGACAAGGTTGACATTGCCTACCTGACATCAATATCCCTCATTCCTGCTAGCATGACTTCATAAATGTGTTTTGTATGCTCCATAATTCTGTGTGTATTTTTCTGTTTTTGACAGTGCAGACTATCACATACTGACCCATCCCCATACATTTTCGTCTATGTCCTTTATAAAAATCACAGAGCTGGAGTCCCAGACTGATCCCTGTGGAACTCCACTAGTCACTGGCCTCCAGACAGAATACTTCCTGTCCACTAGTATTCTCTACTTATGATTATCTCCATGCTTATCTTTGTGTTTGACTCAATGGAAAGAAAAGCAATTCATTTTGTAAAAAACATGGAAACCAATGTCTAGATTTCACTGTTTACAGGCTATTTGTTTTTTCACTGTCAATTTCTCTGAGTAATATGCCCACATAAGAGCAAGGTACTGATTGAAAATGGTAGATCTTCACCAGTAGCATAGACATGGTGTCTCCAATACGGCTGTCAGGATATTAAATATCCTTTTGTACTATCTCCGCCACTGGCATTTTTATATCCACTCCAGATTTCTGTTATAGCGCCAGCGATCAGGACCAGACCTGGGTTCAAATCCTGTGCTGTCTGTAAGGAATTTGTACAATCTCCCCATATCTTTGTGGGTTTTCTCTGGGGGGCTCCAGTTTCCTCCCACCCTTCCAAAACGTACTAGTGTGTAGGTTAATGGGGTGTAATTTTGGTGGCATGGACTCAGAGGGCCGAATTGGCCTGTTACAATGTTGTATGTCTTAATTTTTTAAAAAGTAATTTAAATAAAATTATATTTTATCATGTGTCAGCAAAAAATATTTAACTATGCCAGTTTAGTATCCAATTTCTAAAATAATACTTTTAATTTCAGGTTTATTCCTGAATCTCCACGCTGGCTGATTTTGAATGGAAGGTCGAAGGAGGCTGAGGAAATATTAAAAAATATTGCAAAGAAAAATGGTATCATGGCTCCAAATGTCATCTTTAGTGACCTTGAGGTATTGCCCTCAATATTTCTACTTATTGTATGGTCATTGAACTCTTTAATATAGACATTCTTTTTATGATATTCATTCCTTATCTGCTCTTTTTGCTCAAGTATGGTTCAGTTTTTGAAGGTCATATGTGAACTCTGATACACTGTGTAGATTATTGCATTCACAGAAGCAAACACGCTAATAAATGTTCAGAAAGAATCACAATTGGAACATGAGAACCAAGATGAATAATCATTTATGGACAATGATTGTGTCAGCAAATGTACAGATACAGTTTCTGCTTTGGCTGCATTGATTATAGTTTGCTTTACTCTCTCTTCGATCCATAAAATATATCTGCAATGTATTTGTACAATGTCCATTACATTAGTTAAATTCACAACAGGAAATAGATTAGAAGCTCTAATCCTGGTTTTTGAAGGTCAATGATTTAGATAAGGAATTTAAATGTAAAACTTCAAGTGTCCCAGGGATGGCAGAAGAGGCAAATAATACCTTTAAAAAGTGATGCACAGATGCAGTCTCAAACTGACAATCCCTGTGTCTCCACTGATGCTGCCCGACTCGGTATTCCTCTGGAGGTTTTTTTTGCTAAAGATTCCAGAATCTGCAGTCACTTGCCTTCATTGGGGACTGCAAGAGTGGGACTGTGAATGAGAGGTGCATTTAAAAAGCACCGGAAAAGGTAAGTGATTGTTTAAATTTATCATGGACTGTGAGAACGGGGCTGTTAACGAGAGGAGGAACATTTAAAAAGCACCAGGAAAGGAGGGTGCTTATTTTAATCTCACCATTGGCTAATTACATATAGCCAATAAAAGGAAGGGTAGCTCAAGCCAACTGGGCTTTAAAGAGAGGACAAACCTTATCAGCGTATTGAGGGATCCACTGGGCGTAATATGAGAAAAACCTCAGGCATCTCCTCAAAGCCTTTGTGGTCCTGGGGATGTGGAGCTCTAACAGGGGTCGCATCCAATCAGGATTGGGGTCAATTATGCCATTCTCCAAGGATAGCCAGCCATTTAGACCTGAACATGCAGTTGAAAAAGTTATAAATGAGGTTCAGTGCTTTTGCCATGTGGAGAAAACTCTGGAGGTTGGTATCATGGTCTTCCAAGGTATGGCCACAGATGGTGACGTTATCAAGGAAGGGGAAGTTAGCCTTCAACCAATACTCATCCACCATTCTGTCCATCTGCCTCTGGAAGATAGAAACCCCATTAGTAATATCTAAAGGGACCCTCCGGAATTGATAGAGATGACCATTAGCCTCAAATGCCGTATATGGACAATCCACGGAATGGATTGGCAGCTGGTTATAGGCAGCTTTCAGGTCAATGATTGAATAGACCCGATACTGTGCAATATCATTCACCATGTCCGAAATTCGAGGGAGGGGGTATGTGTCCAAACGTGTGTACCGATTAATAGTTCATCTATAGTCAATTACTAGCCTAGATTTGTTTTCCCCTTTTACCTCCACCACTTGCAGTCTCCACAAGCTGGTGCTAGTTCGATGATACCATCGTCAAGCAGATGTAATGTCTCAGACTTTATAAAATCTCGGTCTGCTCCTGCTCTTGGTAGCAATGGGTTTGCAGTCTGAAGACAGACTCGGGAAGAGAGGAGGGGAGTTGATATTCAGTGCGGAGAGGCTGCATGTGGGTTCTGACTTTAGGGGCCCCCCATTCTTAACCGTTACAGGGGAAAGGGGACCAGAATAATCCAAGGTCACACTTTTAAGGTGACACAGAAAGTCCAGACCCAACAACACCAAAGCACACAATTCATCAAGTATATACAAGCAAAATTTACAGAATTCCCCCTCTTCAAATGACAGATGTACTATACAATGTTGTTAAACACGCGTAGAATGCAAATGAGACACAAGAAATATGCGGTGTGACAGATTATGTTGTATTTTATATTGTATATAGTTATGTTTTAAAGGAGATAAATTGTGGCATTTTTTAGTGTAGGTCACATACAAACACTTCAAAACAGATCTCATTTAAAAGATAGAAGCTCTGCTCAAGCCAGACAGGCCAGGCTCCAAGTGCCTTTGCAAAAACTTTGAAGAGTGCCCAAAGGACTTCACTAATGGATTGATGTTTTGAAAAGCAACTGATGGAGGAACTCAGAGTAGTAGGTTCAGAGCTGCAGGCTACCTGAGTGCAGTTTGCTGTACTAAGAGGATTATTTGCTTTTGCAAGCAGAGAGGGTCAAACAGGCTTTTCTCAGAGAGAGAGAGAGAGAGAGAGAGAGAGAGAGAGAGAGAGAGAGAGAGAGAGAATTCAGCAGCAGCAGCTGGGACTGGAAAAGGACAAGCTGACAAGCGTGGAAAATCCACATTTTGAAGACAGGTTGTGAGTTCTTAGTTCAGCATGGTCAAAGCCCTTGTGATCCATACAAGAGGAGAGGACTGGCTGCCTAATGTTTCACTTGAAATAAGAGATACAAAAAGACCTGAAAGAAAGAAGTTATCATCTGGAGAACCATGAAGGGCAAATTTCTTCGACAAGACACTGACGTGTCTTATTTAAAAGGAATCAGTTTGTGTCCAGCGAACAAAAAATCTCTCTCTGAAAACTGACAAGAACATTCCTGAGCAATAACCATTTACCTTTCAATCACCAAACCCTGGTGAACTTCATAAATGTTAAATTCTGTGCACAATATAAGAATTGCCTGCAGCCAGTGAACTTGGAGGAATGACAAGTGAGATTAGACTGTGAACGAAATAACTTTTTTGAACTTACACACACATTACATACATGTGTGCTTAGAATTAGAAGGGAGTTAAGTTAAGAGTACTAAGTTAAAGTTTGATCCTGTTTTCATGTTTCATGTGGTCAGTAAACTAATGGAAAGTATTCCTAGAGATAATATTTATAAGTATCTAGAGAGACAGGGACTGATCAGGGACACCCAACATGGGTTTGTGTGGGGAAGGTCATGTTTGACAAATCTTGTTGAATTTTTTGAGGAGGTGACTAGGAAGTTTAATGAGGGTAGAGCAGTGGATGTAGTTATATGGATTTCAGTAAGGCCTTCGATAAGGTTCCACATGGAAGGTTCAGGTGCTAGGTATTAATGTTGAGATAGATGGGTTCAATGGTGGCTAGAAGGAAGATGCCAGAGAGTCATGGTGGATAACTATCTGTTAGGATGGAGGCCGGTGACGAGCAGTGTGCCTCAAGGATTAGTGTTGGGTCCCTTGTTGTTTGTCATTTACATTAATAATTTGGATGATGAAGTGGTAAATTGGGTGAGTAAATATGTGGACAATACAAAAATAGGGGGAGTTGTGAAGATGGTTTTAAGAGACTGGAGAAGGATTTGAACTGCTTAGAAGAGTGGGCTGAAAGATGGCAGATGGAGTTTAATACAAATAAGTGTGAAGTGCTTCATTTTGGAAAGAATAATCAAAATGGGACACATGGAGTGAAGGGAGGGCACTGAGGAATGCAGAGGAACAGAGAGACTTTGGAATAATCATTCATCATTCTTTGAAAGTGGGATTTCATGTGGATAGAGTGGTAAAGGCTTTTGGTATGCTGGCCTTTATAAATCAAAGCATAGAATATGGGAGTTGGGAAGTGATGTTGAGACTATTCAAGGCATTGGTGAGGTCAAATTTGGAATACTGTGTGCAGTTCTGGTCCCCAAATTGTAGGAAAGATATTAATAGGGTAGAGAGGGTGCAGAGAAGATTCACTAAAATGTTGCCTGGAATGCAGTATGTAGAAAACAAAGAAAGATTGAGTAGACTGGGTCTTTATTCATTGGAGTATAGAAGGTTGAGGGGGGATTTGATAGAGGTATTTAAAATTATGAGGGGGATTGATAGAGTAGATGTAAATAGGCTCTTCTCCTTGAAGGTAGGTGAGATTGGAATGAGGGGTCATGAGTTAAGGGTTAGGGGGCAAAGAAGTAACATGAGAGGGAGCTTTTTCACTCAGAGGGAAGTGGCTAAGTGGAATTACCTTCTGGAAGAAGTGGTTGCAGCAAGGTCAATTTTGTCATTTAAGAAAAAATTGGTTAGGTGCATGGATGAGAGGGGATTGGAGGGTTATGGGCAGGGTGCAGGTAAGTGGGACTAGAGGAGATCACTTAAATCGGTACAGACTAGAGGAGCCGAGATAGCCTGTTTCCATACTGTAATTGTTATATGGTTATATAAAAGCAACGTTTGTTTAAGTAACCATTTGTCTTGGTGAATTTCTGTTGCTGCTGCGTTTTGGGGTCCTCTGGGCTCGTAATAGCAGTAATTAGAAGGCTACATCTTCATGTTGTATTTTTGCACAATCCGTGAGTCTATGAAGCTTTCTTTGGAGCCCGTGTTGATTAAACTTTTAGTGGAATGTCCGTTTACCTTCATAGTCACTATAGAGATGCTAAGCTGATGAGGTCTGTCCTGATGATCTACGACCATCGAGACTAGGTCCCCGGAGACTCCATGCTCTTTACTGGAGTGGCCACCACCATCCTGGGTTGTCCTGTGTGGGTAAGATGGCGTCGACCTCATGGTGCAGCAAGATGGCTTCCCTCCTTCTTTCTCTGACAATGATGGCGCCGAGTTTGAATTTGGGTCACGGCAAGATGGCCACCGAGCCTTTTTGCACCATTTCCTCACTGCCACTCTCCGTTGGTATGTCATGCAGCAAGTGTGTTCGGGTGAATTCAGGGCAGACGGCTTGGGGCTGGAATCAGATCCAGGAGCAGTTCAGGCCGCAGACTTCCCCGGGCTTCCCCTAATGTGACAAACCTTCATCCAATGCCCTTTCTTGTCACAGCTGGACCATACTGAACCTTTTGTGAGGCAACGAGATCAGGGATGCTGGCTCTTGATGCAGAAAAAAGCATTCCCTAGCATGGGAAGTGGCAGGGATAGTGGAAGGGGTCACCTGGGTGAGCAAGCTAGCTAGCTTCGAGATCATCATTCTTGAGCTTGGCCTGTTCCAGCAATTTGGCCAGCTCGATGTGGCTAGCCAGGTCCTTCTTTCCCGATTCGAGCAGCCACTGCCTCATGTACCTCGAGCGGACCCCCATGACTAGAGTGTCCTGGATCTGTTCTTCTTCACAAACATAGCCCATAGCCGCTTCGTGTCTTCACTTCTTGGCAAGCATCCAAAGATCCAGCTGGTAGTCATCAATGGACTCTCCTAGCCCCTGGTGACATAGAGTGCCTTGCTAGGACCTTCTTCTGCGACTTCAGGTACCTAGCCTTCATTGCCTCAGTAGCAGTATCATATGTAGAGCAGTCCCTGATGACTGCATACCCTTTCGTTCCTACCCTCAAAATGAGTGCGGACCTCCTGATTTCATCGGTGTGGAAGACATCCCTTGTCGCATTCAGGTAGCAGTATAGCCAGTACATTAACTCCTTAGCCGTGTTGGGGGTCAGAGTGTCTAACAGTAGCATACCTGGCTTGAGTAATGCTTCCATCATTAGGGATTAAGCTAATAAAATTGTAGCATGAATAAAAGGTTTCACGACTGGAGGGAGAACACATGCTTTTAGCTTATAGCTAAGGGTAGGGTCTCACAGCAGTCTTCAGAAAGGTTCTGGGTTTAGGCAGGAAACCAATGAACAGATGGGGGTGGAGCTGGGAGGCAGGCCAGCCTTCAGCACAACACAATACCAATGAATCTCAGGTCATTGCACAGTGGTTAGGAGTTGGCCTATGGGCAGGCATATAGGGAAAAAATTGCAGTCATTTAGATGGGTATTGCAACAGGGTAACTGTAAAAAAAGTAACAAATACGGGACTAAAAGATTTGTATTTGAATGCATGCAGCATAAGAAATAAAGTGGATTACCCTCTAGTGCAGCAATAGATTAGGAGGTATAATGTTGTGGCCATCATGGAGTTGTGGCTAAAGAATGGATGTCATTGGGAACTAAGTATCTAAAGATGCACTGTGTATCAAAAGGATAGATAGATAATGAGGGGTTGACATGGCTCTTTTGGTAAGAAATAACTTTAAATCATTAGAAAGAGATACATAGGATCAGAAGATATAGAATAATTGTGGGTTGAGCTTGGAAATGGCAAGTCTAAAAGGACACTGTTGGCAGTTATATACCGACATCTATACAGTAGTTGGGATGTGGACAACAAATTACAACCCCAAATAGAAATTGCACGACAGAAGGACAAGGTTATGGTAGTCATGGGGGATTTTAACATGAAAGTGGGAAACCAGGTTGGGATTGGATCTCAAAAGAGAGAATGTGTAGAATTAGAGCATCTTGTTGATGAGAGCATGAGGTGGTTGGCTGTACTGGATTGGATGTTGTGTAAAGGAACAATTAGGGTCAGTGATCACAATATGACTGAGTTTAATTTGAGATTTACCAAGAAGAAACTAAAGTCAAAATTGTTGGTATTTCAACGGAATAATAGGAATTACAATGCTATGAGATAGGAACTAGATTGGACGGGGGAATGGAGGGAAGATGGCAGAGCAGAAATGGGTGGAGTTTCTGCATGAAATGAGGAAGGTGCAGTATAAATGCATTCAAAAAAGAGAAAATATTTGAATGGAAAAATATCTCAACTGTGGCTGATAAATTTTACATTTCAAATTAAATTAAAATTTAAAAAATTATATTTATTAATTCAGCACAGTAACAAGTCATTTTGGCCCATGAGCCCGTGCTGCCCAATTACACCCAATTGACCTACAAGGCCCAGTGGGCCTTTGAACAGTGGGAGGAAACCAGATCACCCAGTGGAAACCTGTGCAAACATGGGAAGAGCGTACAAACTCCTTACAGACAGCGCAGGATTCAAACTCTGGTCCCAGTTACTGTGCTGTAACAGCATTGCAATTATCTCCATGCTAACCTTGCCACCTTGACAAGGGAAGTCAAAGCCAATGTAAAAACAAAAGAGATGCTGTAGAAAGAAGCAAAATTAGTGGGAAGATAGAGGATTAGGAAGTTTAAAAAAACTCAAGCAGGGAACAGATGAAGTATGAAAGCAGGTAAGCAAATAATATCACTGGGGATACAAAAAACTTCTTCAAGTTTATAAAGAGTATAAAACAGGTGAGAGAGAATTTAAGACCACGAGAAAATGATGTTGGAGAAATAATGATGGGAGTCAAGGAGATGGCAGAGGAACTAAATGAGTATTTGGCATCAGTCATCACTGTGGAAGACATTAGGATTATGCCAGATATCAAATGGTATCGGAACGGAAATGACTGCAGTTGGTAGTAAAACATAAAAGATTACAGACACTGTGGTTGAAGTGAGAACACAATACTGGAGAAACTTAACCAGTCAAACAATGTAATTTATATAGTAGAAATAAAGTTGCATAACCAACATTTCAGGCTTGAGGCCTTCATCAAGGAATGGAAAAGCTCAATATGCAGTTACTATTTTAAGGGATAAGGTGCTCAAAGCTAAATGGTCTAAGAGTGGATAAGTCTCCCAAATGGATTTCACCCTCAGATTCTGAAAGAAGTAATAGTATAAATTGTGGAGGCATTGGTAATGATTTTTCAGGAATCGATAATTTCTGGTATGGTCTCAGAGGACTGTTAAATCACAAATGTTACCCCAGAAGGGTTGGAGGCAGCTGAAAGAAAATTATAGGCTGGTTAGTGTCAGTGGTTGAGAAGATGTTGGAGTTGATTGTGAAGAATGAAGTAACGGAGTACTTGGAGGCACATGACAAGATAGATCAAAACCAGCATGGTTTCCTCAAGGGAAAATCTTGCTTGACAAACCAACTGGCATTCTTTGAAAAAGTGTCAAGTATACTAGATAAAGGAGTTGCAATGGATGCTGTGTATTTGGATTTTCAGAAGGCCTTTGACAAGTTAAGTCCCCATGATATAACAGGAAACAATTGAGCATGTGTAGAACATTGGCTTATTGCCAAGAAGTAGGGTCTAAATACACGGATCATATTCTGGTTAGATGTCATTTGCTGGTGGTTTTCCACAGGGGTCAGTGTTGGGGCTGCTTCTCTTTATGTTGTATATTCATGATTTAGATGATGAAATCAATGGCTTTCTGGCTGTTTGAAGATGATATGAAGGTAGATGGAGAAGGAGATAGTGTTGAGGAAACAGGGAGGCTGAAGAAGGATTTGGACAGATTAGGAGAAGGAGCAGAGAAGTGGCAAATTAATATAATATTGAAAGGAAATGCACTTTCATAGAAAAGATAAGCAGGCAGAAATTGAAAATGCCCAAATGCTAAGAGACCTGAGTGTCCTCACTCAGGATAGCATTAAAATTAGAATCAGAATCAAGATATATTGTCATGAATACGTGTCAGGAAATTTGTTGTGTTGCAGCAGCCTTAAAGGTGCAAAATTGCTATAAATTACATTAAAAAATAAAGTAGAATAGAAAAGTGAGGTCATGCTGTTGTTTATTGTCCATTCAGAAATCTGATGGCAGAGGGGAAGAAGCTGTTTTTGTACCGTTGGTTAAACTTGCATATTGAGTTGGTGGAGAGGAATGAAAATGCAATGCTGGCAATCCTTTCAAGACAAATAAAATACAAGAGCAAGGATGTGATGTTGAGGCTTCATAAGGCATTGGTGAGACCTCACTTGTAATATTGTGAGCAAGTTTAGGCTTCTAATTTAAGAAAGGGTTCAGGACATTCACAAGGATGATTCCAGAAATGAAAGGATTATCATATGAGGAGCATTTGACAGCTCTTGGCCTGTACTCATTGTGTTATAGAGTTCTGTGTTGTGTATTGGCCTATGTGTTGTGTGGTTTTATGTTAAAAAGTGACAATTTGCCTTAGAGAGCCAAGGCGAAGGTGGACTGCTGAGAGAGTAGGAGACAGACTGAGCATGTGCAGAAAATTATGTAAAAATGTCTGGACTTAGACAATAAACCACCACTGGGGGTGCTGTGAGTGGAAGAAGGCCCAGAGCATAAGTCATGGTCTGGAGGACAGTTTAGAATGTTTGGATTTCAAAAAAAGATGAACATTCCGAAGGCAGCCAGAAGGATCGGGTCCAGGCCAAGCAACACAAGGCAACTTTGAATTTTGTGCTCTCTCTCTCTCTCTCTCTCAAAGATCTTTTGGCTTCAGTTTACCAAACAAACTGAATTTTGTTTATGATCTTTGCTTCAGTTGAGATTGAAGTTTTGTGAGTCTTGTGTGTTTTGTGTTTGTTTTGTGTCCCAAGTTTTTCTGTGGGCTGGTTGGAAATATAACTTAGACTTTAATTCCATATGTTATATTTAGGCTGGGGAATTTATTAGTTTTACTCTGTTATAGAAATTTGCATAGTAACCAGTGGGCATTGATAACAATGGGGAAAGGGGGAATTTTGAATTAAAGTTTGAAGGTGAATTTTTTGTTAATAAACTAATTGTTCATCTTTACCCCTGTGTGATATGCCTTCTTTGTGGTTTGATCTTGTAACAATTGTTATTTAGGACAATGATGGGGGAATCTTATTGAAACATTTTGAATGTGGAAAGGTATTGACAGAGGGGCAGAGTAGCTGTAGAAAGATTGTTTCCATGGTCTAGGACAAGAGAGTGTCTGCTTCGAACAGAGATGAAGAGGAATTTCTTGAGCAAGACTCAATTTGTCAAATTTGTTACCACAGGCAGCTGTGCCAGCCATGTCATTAGGTGTATTTAAGGCAGAGATTGATAGGTTCTTGATCAGCCATCCATCAAAAGTTCTGGGAAGAAGGCCAGGCAGTGGGCTGAGTGGGAAAATGGATTAGCTCATGATTCAATGATGGGGTTAACTTGCTGGGCTGAATAGCCTATTTCTGCTTCTATGTCTTATAAAATCTAGCATACAATAAAAGAGCAGCGAGCCTATGGTACAACTTTTAACACCATGGCTGAATAATATGTGGAATTCCTTCACCACGTTATAGGAAAACAAAAGGAGGTACCACAATGTTGCTAGAAATTTCAGTTAAGATGAAATGCTGAATAAACTGAGTTTGTTGGCCTTGGTGTAGTGGAGTGGGGAGGGAGGGCAGAGATAGGGTGGGTAGTAAAAAATTTTGTCATCTCAAATGTTTACAAACCCAGAGGGCAGATGTTTTGTGTAAGCAAAGTTTTAGAGATCTAAGGAAGAATTTATTTCACTCAGAAGGTGGTTGTTATCTGAAATGTACAAGCTGAAAGGGTGATGGAGGAAAAAGCTCTCATGACATTTAAGATGCAGATATAATGCAATTAAATCATCAAGACAGAGAATCCCAAGTATTGGGATTAATGTTGATTGGTACTTTGTGTTCAGCATGTATATTGTGGAGTGACCAACCTATTTCAATGCAATATAGGTCAATGATAATATCTTCAAGTTTGTAGATAACAAAGCTGATTAAGGAATGTGAACTGTGAGAAGATACAAATGAGATTTGGACAAGTTGTGTAAGTGGCAAATGCATGGTGGATTCAGTATTACTTGAATAAATGTAAGATTCAAAAAATAATTAGGATATGTGCAGGATCTAAAGGATGCAAACAGACTTCCCACTAGCATGAAGTAAAACATGAAAGTCTGCAGACACTGTTATTGAAGTAAAAACACAATGCTGGAAAACAGTGTACTTTAGAGAGCAAAGATAAACATAATCAATGTTTCAGACTTGAGCTCTTCATACCTTGATGAAGGGCTCAAGCCCGAAATGTTGGTTATGCATTTTTATCCTTGCTTTCTAAAGTACACTCTTTGAACAGGTGAGTTTCTCTAGCTTTGTGTTTTTAAACCCACTCGCATGAATTTCTTTATCAATGCTTCTTTCTGATAAAGCAATCTACAGGAGTAATCTGCTGCATCTGGTGCTCCAATTATGATCTCCTCTACATCGGACTGGATGCAGAGTAGGGGACCTGCTGAGCTGCTCCACCACTTTAGTGTCTGATATTACAATCCCAGCATATGCAGACTTCCCTGTTTAACTATTTTTTTCAACTGAGTCATGTTTATTAATTGACATTGCTCTTTCAAGGAGATGTGTGATGCCTAAACTTGTCTAAATCAGCTTTGCACCCTTTTTCATCTTTCTTACAGCTCACATGCCATGACCAACATTAAGTTGTCTACAAATCTGGAGATGTTAACAAAGAATAGGTCTCTTAGTCCACAATATGCATGCTGACCATCAACACTAAACCTATTTTCCAGCACTTGGCCAATTGCCTTCCATGCCTTGCCAATTCAATTATATTGTATAAGTTTCTTAAATGTCACGAGAGTCTCTTCCTCCATCATCCCTTCAAGTTGTACATTCCAGATTACAAACAATTTCTGAGTGAAATAAATTCTTGCTTTGTTCTCTAAACATTTTATTCCTTACCCTAATACTATGTCCTCTGGTTATATAAACTTTTGATATGAGGAAATTTCCTACTATCCACCATGCCCCTCACTCTTCTCTAATACAATGCCAACAAATTTTGTTCATCCTGTGTCTCACCCTAATGGAAATGCTCCATTACTAGCAGCATTGTGGTACCATTTCTGTCATCTTCCTATAACGTGGTAAAGGAACTCCACACTCTACTCAGCTGTGGTTGAACCAATGCTTTAGAAAGTTGTACTTTAGCCTCCTTGTCCTTGTATTTTATGCTTGAGTTTATGAAGGCATGTTACACCCGGTGCTGGAATCTGAAGCAGAAAAAAAATCATTTGGAGAATCAGACAGTCAAGCAGCAATAGTGAAGTATGTGGGATTATTGCAACTATCTTCCTTTATAATCAGATGGAAAGATTGGAATGCTGTTGTTTCTGATTCATTCAGGGAAAAGTCTGCACTAAAGTTTCATTGAGTTTTTACAGTTTATTAAAACCTTATATGATAAAAACTATGATAAAACATTTAAAACAATAATTAAAATGATGCTTATAATGGTCAATAAAATGATCAAAAAATTATCCAAAATGTCTCCATCCTTTCCTGGTTCTCACAGTACAAAGAAAAATTCAAAACTGAATGTTTATATTAAACGTGCTAAAACTAACCACAACCTTGAAGTTAGATATTTACTAGGAGACCTCATGGAATTCGTAAACAATCTTTGCCGGCTGGTTTGTGGAATACGTCTGCAAGTCATTTTAACCCTTACAGGGATGGTCAATGTTTCAGGTTTAGACTGCATAAGTGTAGGCCTTTTATTGTTTGGATCACTTGGATTTTTGTGTTTAGCTCTTTAATCCAAATCATCGGCATATTTTGTCAAAACTGCAGCCCAAGCACTGACTCATCCAGCACCCCACAGGTCACTGCCTGTCACTCGGACAAAAGATTACAAATGAAGTGTCACCTCATTTGGAAGGACTATTTGGGACTATGAATGGTAGTGAGGAAGGAAGGATGGGCACAAGTATAGTATTTTCTGCGGTCACAGGGGTCAGTACCAAGGGAGAAATTAGTGGGAAGTGTTGAATGGATGAGAGAGTCATGGACGGAGCAGCCTCTGTGGAAGGCAGAGAGGGGAAGAGAGCCAAAGATATATATGATAGTGGGATCACATAGTAGGTGGTGCAAATGGCAAATGATGATATGTTGAATTCAGTGGCTGGTAGAACAGTAGCAGAGGACAAGGTAAACCTGTACTTGTCGTGTCAAGGGGCAGAGGGGATCTGGGCCGATGTAATGGAAATGGAGGATATACATGTAAATGCTAAATGGATTGTGGTAGAGGAGAAACCATATTTTTAAAGAAAGAGGGCATCTCAGATGATTTAGAATGGAATATCTCATCCAGTTGGCAGGTGTTCAAAGATAGTGGAATTGAGAGAAAGGAATAGCATCCTTGTAGAAGACAGGGTGTGAAGAGGTATAGTCAACTGTGGGTGTTGGTGGGTTTAAGAACATGTCTGTAGAGAGTTTGTCTCCTGAGATGGAGACAGAGAGAGAAAGGGGAGAGTGTTGCCAGAGATGGACCAAGTGAATTTGAGGATGGGCCAAAAGATAGCAGCAAAATGGATAAAAGAGCTGAACTCATAATGGGTACATGTGGCACCACCAATGTAGTTGGCAATGTGGCAGAGGAAAAGTTAAAGAACCTTGTATGAGTGCTCCTGTAGCATGAATTGCTCCACATAGCCAACATAAAGGCAGTCATGGCTGGGACTCATGCGGGTAACCATAGCTACCCCTTTGACACGGAGAAAGAGGGATGAGTCAAAGGAGGAATTATTGAGAGTGAGAACAAGTTCTGCCAGGTGCAAGAGGGTGGTGAGGAGAACTAATTGGGTCTGTTGCTAAGAAGAAACAAAGGTTGATTTCAGGGAACGTAAAGGGCATGTGAGGTGTTGCAGATGTAGGGAGGGAGAGAGTAGACCGGAGGTAAGAATGGATTCAAGATAATACCAGTCAGTGGGGCAGGAGCAAGTGGAAACAATGTGTCTACTGGACAATTGGGTTTGTGGACCTTGGGCAGGTGGTAAAACTGAGCAGTGCAGGGTTGGAAAAGAATGAGGTTGGAGGTTATGAGAGGGAGATGACCAGAAATGATCAGAGATGGTCTTAGTCTCCCTATTCTGTTATTTCCTATTTCATAATAAATTCCAGTGTTTCCCCATTACTGACATTCATTTTCTTCTTTTATTTTAAACATGTCATCCTCTTAAAAAGTCTTGGAAGATGACCACCAATTTATCCATTATTTCCAAGGTCACTTCCATTTGTACAGGGAGATTTGACACTGAAGATTTCAGAACAGAAATTGGTGGAGTTAAATATGTTTTATTTAAGTGTGAAGTGTTGCATATATAAGGGAAAAGTGAACAATAAATGTCAGGAATCTTAAAAGAAATGATGGGCAGAGGCATCTGACAGTTGTGGGCCATAACTCCTAGAGAGTTATGGCATCCTTGTCTCCATTGGTCAGGACAATGAGTACAAAAGGACGAGGTCATGTTATGGCTACATTAAACTTTAGTTAGGCCACACTTAGAATACTGTGGCCATTTAGTCACCAATTCCAAGTCACAAGAATTAGGAGGTGTTAGGAAGGGTAGAGAAGAGTTGCTTGGCATAGAGGGCCTGATTTATAGGGAGAGATTACACCAACTTGGATTGTTTTCTCTGGCACATCAGAAGGTGAGGGATGACACGATGAAAGTTGATAAAATAGTGAGAGACATGGAAACGATGGACAATAAGAATCTTTTCTTCAGGGTAAAGTTATCACACACTAGTGGTTGTGATTGAGGGTAAAGTTAAAGGTAAAAGTTCCATTATTGTCATGTAATACTGCATGTAGGATGTAACATTGGTTAGATGCCAATTTGTCCTACAACACCTGGTGTTCTTAGGTGCTCTCCATTCCAATTACTGACCAGTTCTAAGCCTGATTAGCTTCCGAGATCAGACAATCTTAGGTGTATTCAGGCCATTAGGGTGAGGGGAAGGAAGATTAAGGAGATGTGCAAGCAGATTTTTACACAGAACAGTGTGTCCCTCGAACAGACTGCCAGGCGGAGTGGTGGAAAGAGATACAATAGTAGCATTTAAATGACTTCTAGATATACACATGAATGTGAAGGATATGGATGGATATCCATCATGAATAAGTAGTAGAGTTTTATTTTTCTTTGGGCATTATGGGTGGCACGGGCATTATGGGTGGCACAGACATGTGGCCAAAGGGACCCTTCATATGCAGTTCTAAGTTCCAAAGTTGACTTGATCATTTATGCCAATTTGAACTTAAAGTGAAACTTCATATTAATCATTTTCATTAATCTACTGCATTTCTTTTTATCATTCCAGCTTGAAGAAATAAAGATTAAACGTACACAGACTCATACAATTATTCATTTGGTAAAAATGAAAAACATACAAAGAATCACAATCATCTCGACACTGTTGTGGTGAGTACTTCAAAGAATCATAGTTCAGTAGGAGGCCACTTGTTCCATGACATCTATTATGGCCCTTTATCTCCCCTGCATCATTTTTACCCATATCTCTGCAAATCTTAATCACACATTGCATTAATTCACTCATATTCATTCTTGTTCTTCTGAGCTTGTTCTTCTGCCAATCATCATGAATCAACATCTTTAATCATTTACCAATCTCACATTGGTTATCTTTGGCTTATAAATACTCACAGCTCATAGAAGCAGATAAATTGTTCACTGCACAGATCACCAATAGCAATTTTGATCATGAAATTGCAACATGGTGCTGTTTCCTTGATTGAAATTGGCACCATTTCACTGAATATTCATTTTCAAATGGATAACACTAAAAAAGAGAACACTTTTATCTGAAATTAAACAAGGAAGTCTGCAGATGCTATGATTATAGTTTAATACACAAAACTGCTGGAGAAACCCAGCAGGTCATACAGCATCCAGAGAAAGCAAATATATTTTACCAAAGTTTTGCACCTCCTGAATTTCTCCAGCACTTTTGTGCAGTAAAAAAAGCACTTTTATCTGAATTCTTGTCAGCACTATTTACTCTAACTAAACCCTATATGGTTTCAAAATCTTGGTCTTGGTCTTCCCTCTTCTAAAGAAAATATCTCCAACTTTCTACTCTTTTGATCTTTCTTGAATGAATCTTCTCAAGAACTGTGTATTCTTAAATTTGATACTCAAAAAATTGAATATTCCAATGTCCTAAAGGTGTCCAAACTGTTTGTCTTTGTTCTCCAGAGAGTAGATACTTTAGCTTCTTCATTCATGTTAACTGCTCAACAGAGCTTCATGGAGCCTGAACTAAGCATTCACCACCATTTCTGAAATTTGGTTCCATTGAAGTTGAAGAACTGCATTTTGGTTGTGGAGTATAAGATGCCACTACTCTATTCTGTGTTTAAAAACAAAGGGTAAAATTCTACATCTTTGCTTCTCCTTGTAGTCCAAGATCTCATATGATTTATCAACTACACTGTCATCCTATTTTATTACCTTCAAAGATTTGGGCATCTCCCAGACTACTATCTTTCTGGCTACACAAATTCTCCCCACTACTTACAAAATGCACCATGTTCTGCTACCAACTTTTAGCTACCTTGAAATCAATAGAGTTTTTGAAGTGGAGTACAAAACCGGAATTATTAATGCCTGTTGAATCCATTTACAGTCCAATGGCTACTTTAATAAATGTCAATAATTCTTACAAATGATCTCAGGATTCATCCCTTTGAAGGAGAGAAGAGGCAGCAATGTTAGTGTCACAGTTAGTACATGTTATTACAATGCCTATGACTTGGGTTTGAATCTGGCACTGTCTCTAAACAGTTTGTACATTCTCCCCATGTATGCATGTGTTTCCTCTGGGTGCTCCAGATTTTGCCAATTCTTCAAAACTTTTTGGGGTTGTAGGTTAATTGGGATACTTGGGTGGCACAGGGTTATAAACCAGAAGGACCTGTTACCATGCTGTATGTCTAATTAAAAAAAAAATGTTCAGCCTACATCATTATACTTGGTGCAAATGAATGGTGTATCTCCTTCTGTGCACTTTGGCTGAGATTCTCAACGACTGTGTGGATTGTAGCCAGTACACCAAATAACCAGGGCGGCAGGGGAAAGATAAGACGGCAATGGAGTTGTGCTTGATTATAATGCAGAACATTTGATTTTGCAGTAAGTTTCAATGGAAATGGTGCTGTTTGCCAATGAAATATGGTCATTTTATATTTGCCAATAATATGTGAACCAGATTTGTGTCTGTATGTGTTGGGAAATGGTAGATGCCGTGTCAAAATGGAATACAACAGTTTGAAGATGGGAAGTTTTACAGCATTCTTTAAAAGATATTTTCTCATTATTGCAGGATGATTATATCAGTTGGATACTTTGGGCTGTCGTTGAACACTCCCAATCTTCATGGCAATAACTATTTGAACTGTTTCTTCTCTGCTGCGATTGAAGTTCCTGCCTACACAGCATCCTGGCTTTTTCTTCAGAGGTTACCACGCAGGGTCACCCTTTCAGGCTCACTTCTTCTTGCTGGAGCTGTCCTTTTACTCATCCAGTTCATCCATTCAGGTACATTATTTTTAGTCCTGTGAAAATAAATACATGGATAACCCAAGTAAATGGTTTACCTGACTCTGAAGGAGTATTGACATCCTTCTGCATAGTTCCATAGTTCACAATCTCAATAATTTTGGGTAGGTTGTGATGATGAAGTGCTGGGCAGAGAATAGTGAGAGAAAAATTGGTAGGATAAGAAATTCACAAGAAAAAGTAGTGAGATCAGTAAATACCCTAGCTAAAATTTTCAAACATTCTTTTCATTCATGAAATATTTCCTTTAGATTTGGCTATTTTAAGGTATTTGATGCAGTTCACATTCATTGCTTTTGTGACTGATTTTTACATTTTGTAATAGCTTTTCATTGTGCAGTTTTCTCATGAACATTACAAATATTGTTGATACCCTTGCCAGTAGCATTCAGCATTCATAAATATCTGTTATCTTTGACATGCTATTGCCTAGAAATCGATTTTGAGTGTGGTGGACTTTACAGGGTTGTGTTATTTAGTTTTGTAAAACAGGACATTCTGCATGAGTTTGTAAAGATGACCTGGTGAACACTAGCTCATGGTTGACATTTGCCATGCAAGCTGTGCAACAAATAATAATCACTTGAAACACTGCAGCTAAGTAATTTTATTCTCTTGTGGAAATGTTGCTGGGCACTGGTAGAGAATTCTGCCATCAGAAATGCTCCATTTTCAATCAAGATGTTCAGATTGGAGGTAGAGCTTGAGAAAGAGGACAGGAGTCTTAATAAAGACAATAACAAAGTGGCCCACTCTTGAAGTAATGTTCAAAGTACATTCTATCACTTTGAGATTTTAAATATCCCAATCCATAGGTTTTCCCCAAAGTTCAGGGACAATAACTGGGAAATGCCAAGTTCTTTTCTATTTGCTTACCTGTGAAATTCCTATATTAAAAAACATAAATATAATTCACCCACTCAATGACTAGAATGTCTTTATGCCATGTGTTTCACTCTCACCTGTCAATTAAGTTTAATCCCACTCTCAAGGGTCTTGCTTCATGAATGTATGCTGTGAATGTAGATGTGTCCACTGGAAAATATATATTAGAAATTGTGGAAGAATTCCATGTGTGGGCAGATGTCAAGATTTTACAGATAAGTATATTGAAATAAACCACCGTTTATGATTATTTCTGGTTTATTTAGGTATTTCAAAACTTACCACTGTGCTGGTGATGACTGGAAAATTTGCCACCACATGTGGCTTTTCCATGATTTATGTCTACACCACCGAATTGTATCCAACTGCAGTACGAAACATGGGCTTTGGAGTGAACTCAATGGCCAGCAGAATATCCAGTATCCTCTCACCTTATATTTTTTATCTTGGTAAGATAATTGTTTAAATTTCTGTACATAGCTGAAGGATTCTGGTAGTCTCTCAGAACCGACAATTTCAAAACCCATACTACTAGTGCAAATGGTATCAATAGAGATAAATACAGTAATGCAAAAATCTGTAGAATAATCCTTTCTTTATCTTCTATTACTTTTTGAGAACAAGAATTATGGCATTTTAAAAAAACATTAGCATGTTGAATATTTACAGAAATTACAGTGAACTTTTGAAGTCTCTGTTCTTCCTGAATAATCACTGAACCGAAGACACGGCCTTACTTTTCATGCATTATTATTGCTATTAGTATTTTATTTTATTTTTTATAGTAATGTCATAAGATGGTTATAATTTGTATGTTTGCTCTATGATGCTGCTACAAAGCACCGAATTTTATGACTTGTTCATGACAAAAAATTCTGATTCTGATTCCTTAAGCCAATGGTTCTCAAACTTTTTCTTTCCACAGTAAAGGATTGCATAAGGTGGTATGTGGGTGGAAAGAAAAAGTTTGAAAACCACTGTTTTAATCATAGCTAAATGACTCGTTATGTGCATGGTTTCATAACTCCAAAGGAAATGGGCCAATGACAATTTTTCTCAAGCAAAATATTTCAGTAACAATTGGGTCTAGAGCAGTGGTTCTCAACCTTCTTTTCCCACTCACATACCACCTTAAGCAATCTCTTACTAATCACAGAGCACTGATAGCATAGGGATTACTTAAAGTGGTATGTGAGTGGAAAGAAAAAGATTGAGTACCACTGCTTTAAGGGATTATGAAGAAGGGACCAAGGATTTACAAGAGCCCTTTCAATTAATCATTATATTTGTAGATTTGAGCCACTTGCATTACGATAGTTCAATTATGCCCAACTATTATAAAACTGGCAATTGTCATTCAGTCTCAGCAATTTTATCCATGTCCTTGCTTGTTCAGTAGCTCTGTTTATGACTAAGGAAATGGAGTTCATTAATTGATTGCAGTCCTTTAATCATTATTATTTCAGATTTTTGATACTCTCTGGTCTTTTGCTCTGCAAAAATGCAGAAATGTTGGTGTTAAGTTCAGAAATTGATTTCACCCTTGCGTCCACAACATTGCATTCAAATAATATTATCAGGTGCAAGTAGTGAACATGTTTATGAGGCTTTAGTGACATGTATTATGACTATCCTTGCCATGTCTTGCTGTTATTCTCTCACATGCACTACAGTCATCTGTCTTTAATTTAACCGTGACCAGAAGATTGATGAGAACAAGGCTGAGACATAGTCTCCCAAGATTTTATCAAGGTTCTTCAGAGGTCCTGCATGGTGGGCTGGTCTGAAAAGTTAGATTATACTGGATTCAGAGTGAGCTAGCCAATTGAATACAAAATTGGTTTGGAAGAAAGACTTAGAAGGTGTTAGGGAAGTGTTGTTTTTCAAGTTAGAGTCCTGTAACCAGTGGCTTTCTATAGAGATCAGTGTTGGAACCCCTATTGTTTATCCAATATATTAACAATCTGAATGGCAACGTAGATGGCATGATGAATAAGTTTGTAGATAACACCAAAATTGTTAGTTTATTGTCATATGGTTGTACATATTCAAATATAACAAAACAAAACAGTAATATCTCTGGACCATTGTGCACACAGATGGAGACCAGTATATAGGTAAACCTTGCTTTATGAATACTCAAATTACAAAAATGTACTTATACAAAGAAACCCATGTTTGCTTTTACAAAGAAATTATAATGGCTATTTGCCTAAATGAAAATTGCCTCCAATGGTAGTCAATAGGTCTTCGCTTTACAAAGTTCTGGTAAAAGAATTCATACCTTCATAATGCAGAACACACTAACACACACACACACACACACACACACACACACACACACACACACACACACACACACACACACACACACACACACACACACACACACACACACACACACACAAGTCTCTTTGAGGGACTCAAGGATGGTTCAACAGTCTCATTGCCTGCGCGAAGAAGCTGTTTCCCAGCCTAGCAGTCCTGGTTTTTATGCTCTTGAACCTCTTCCATGAAGGTAGCATTTCAAAGTTACTGCTGGTTGGATGAGAAGAATCCTCGATGATTCTCTGAGCCCTCTTTAAGCACCACTTCCTGTAGATATTTTTGATAGAGGGAAGAGAACCCTAGTATTCTTCTGAGCAATTTTAAACATTCTCTGAAATGACCATCAATCTGATGCTTTGCAGTTAACATTCCACGCTATGATGCAGCCATCCAGGACACTATCTATAGTTTTCCTTTAGAATGTTGTTCAAATGGTTGCCGGTAGCAGTGACCTTCTTCAACCTCCTTTGGAAATATAGGTGCTACTGCCCCTTCTTGATTAATGAGGAAGTGGTGTGGGTCCAGTATAGGTTATCCTTTAAATGGATACCAAGGAATTGTTTGGACCCCACTCTCTACAAGTTGGAGTGTTCATATCATCTCAGACTTGCAAGAAATTGCAAAGGCATGTGTCGATTGAGAAATAGCAAGAATTCAGAAAAGGAAATAAGGAGATTCAGAAGAGCAAATGGACAATATCATCTTCCACCTCTGGAAAATGACAGTCATTATGACTACCCTCAATGAAAGAGTCAAATCTAATTTTGGTATGGCACACAAGGAGAGTCCTTGCAAGGGTTCTCCTCACCCACCACCTCCCAGTTACTGAAGAGTTTCTGTCTCCTTGTGGTGCAATTTCCATCCATTTGAAGGCATAATGGACATGACCTTCATGTGAAAACTCCAAGATAAATTAAGGAAGTTACATCAACTTTGATACTTGTCTTCCTTTTGATCTCACAAAGACTTTGACTTTGTCAATCAGAAGGGAGAGTGAAAAGTGTCTGGACAGCACAGAGGGTCAGCGAACAGAGCTGCTGCCTCACACCTCCAGTGAACCTGGGTTCAGACTGGATCTTGGATGCTGTCTTTGTGGAAGTTGCAGTTCTCCCAGTAACTACATGGATTTCCCCTGGAGGCTCCAGTTTCATTGTATATCCCAAAGACTAGTGGTTTAGTTGTACAAGCATATAGATAAGTGGCAGAATCTGAAGGAAGTTAATGGGAATGTTAAGGGGTGGGGTGTAAAATTAGATTAATGTATAGTAAATGGCTGGGTGATTCTCAGCATGCTCTATGGGGGCTGAAGGAACTGTTTACCTATTTCTTTGTACCACATCTCTCTGATTCTGTGACTCTAACATGTTGGGAGGATGAATGTACTCAGTAACAAAATGGCAGGATGTGAGTTTGATCTTGTAATTATTCATCTGGTAAATTTCAGAACAATTCCCCAGTTATTCACTGGAAAAACTCTTTAATTTTTACTGGAAAATGTAGCCTAACAACAATGACTTGAAAATTAACTTGATGTGAGGTGTGTAATGTGCAATACTCTGTGTTAATGCTTAGGTCTTCATTTTGCTACAAAAATATCTTGTTTCTTTTCACAGGCATTCATCATGAGTTTCTACCTTATAATATAATTGGAAGTTTAGCCATTTTATCAGGAATTCTAGTGTTTTTACTGCCTGAAACATTCAGTCGTCCTCTCCCAGATACCATTGAACAGATGCAAAATATCAAGAGGTAAGTTGTAATAATGTTCATTTTTTTTCTAATTTCTCTGTTCAGACAGCAGCTCATATCAATATAGTAGTTGCAAGAAACAAAGTTGTAATAGAAGGTGATTTTAACTTTCCACATATTGATTGGGACTCCACACCATACAGGGCTGCATAGTTTAGTGTTATATGTGGATTGTGGAGGAACACCTGGCCTCTCTGTCTGGAACATTGGGGATTGTGGGTGGTCATATGACCTCCCTGTCTGAAACTTATTTGGAAATCACATTAGCTGTCAATTAAAGTTGGACACCGGCCTCCCATTAGTGCACACCTTACCATTGGCTCATTTAAATGACTCAGTGTTATCATTGGTCAGATCCCCAGCTCTGAAGAGTATAAAACATCAATGCATACAATATTTCTTTCTCTCTGCCTCTTGGTCCAAGTCCTGGACATCGGTCCACTCCAGGTCGTTACTGTGTACATCGCTGGAGAAATCGTGGGTAAGGTGTACACTACACTCAAGTTGAGTCGTAATACTGCAATAGATCAGTGCTTGCAGAGATCTGCACCCTTGTTAGTACAGGGAATCAGGTGTGTTTGAAAGTCCCTGTTTGTGAAGTGCGTACACATGCAGGAGCATGTAGAAACTAGGCAGCCACTGGTATTGGAGTCCAACCTGGATCTGATATGAATGTCTATGTATGGTTGTTTAGAAGTAGAGTAATTAAGTATCATTTGAAATCTTCCCCCATTTTTCACCCATGTGTTCAATAAAGTTACCTTTGATTGTAACGTTTGTGTCCAGATTTGTCTCTCTGTGAACTCACTGAAACTGATACTCTTGCAAACTCAGTAATTAACGCTGCGAGCAGGGTTCAAAGAGTTTCTGCTGGACAGGTGTGGACTATTAACCACGTGGGAGATTGTGCTATTGTGTGTGTGTACTGTCATGTGTATGCATTATTATATACATGCTCACCAATGGGGGGTATAAGAGGTGACCCACAGCTAGCAAAGGAACCCTGGGGAGGAATTAAAATTTCTGGGTGGACCAAAAATTGCCAGGGGTTCAGTCATTTGGCGGTGTGGCTGGGAAGCTATGCTATGGCAGTCGACTGGATTGACAGGCTAAAAAAAGATAAGGCACCACGTGGTGTCCTTCTTTGAGAAATTGGGATTTCTAGAGACCAAGTGGAGTCATGGAGGAGCCCTTTGACTTATAGTGTCTCTCCTGAGACACCAACATGAAATTGCAGGAGAATTAGGCTATCAGGGTGCACAGAAGTACCCTCCTGGAGGGATTAGAGTACAAGGGGTGGGGAGCACATGCTCAAGTTTGTAGGCTGAGGCAAAGTTCAGTGACATAACCCTGCCGGTGGCTTACAGAGACATGTATGCCCTCTGGAGAGAGCATTGCAGGGGGAAGCTCCATGGGTGTGGAGCTTCTGTGTGCTGCCCACTCTGACCTGGACCAGCCACCCCTCTTTTCCTCCCCTATTGAAGGTGGCCCCTGACTAATCTATCTTGTGTGCTCTCCCAAACACATCCAACTACCACAAGAGAAAACGATCCTTCAGGCTGTCCTCTTCTCAGTGAGAATCTATGAAATGCTCATCAAAACAGACTGCTGCGACCCCATTAGCACCAGCTCATTAAAGCTTCAAGGAGCTGTTGTCATGAACTATACAGAAAACTTTCAGAGACAGACAAGAGCTGTTGCCATGGACAAATTATTACGTGAAATTCCAGCTTAACTATGTCCACAACCTTTGTCATGCACCTTTTAAATTGAACCCTGAGCTGTGGCATTTACTCTTCACTAATGTCTCTCAGCACACTATCAGGAAATTGTAGTTTCAACTTTTAATTATAATGCTGCAGATCATCCACTAGCAGGAAATATTGCATATATTTTGTGACCACTCAATAATGACAGCGTCCCTCCAGTTCTCCCCAATAATAGACATTAATTCCTCATGGAGTGGGTGCTTCAGGAGCTTTTAAAAGCTACTAATTTGGCCAACTTTCAGTCCTGATTCCTCCTGGTGATCGTTACAGAGAACCAACACAGGCATATGTGGCACCTGTCTAAAGGGAATGTGAGCAGGAACGGTATCCTGATACCAGACAGCAGACCAGAAAAACAGGACACTCCCATGAGAATATGGGTTAGCCCTGGAAGCATAACACCAATGATGGGCATCTGGGCTCTGTGCCAAGGGAGCACACAAACGTGAAGCCAAGAGAGGGGTTCGGCACCTAATGGATGATGTTACACTATGTGTTTGCAGACGTTAGTGGTAAAGGTGCACACATATGACAGCTAAGCCAGAAAGACCAGGCATGTGCGTCAGTGAACAGACAACTTTCTTTCTCTTCCCTTTCTCTCACACTGAGGAGTAATTCCCACAGTACCTTGCTCCATCAGGAACACAAGGATCATGATTGGTCCGGGGCAAGGGGCCGTCAGTTTGTGAGGCATTGTCATTGAGGTTGATAATGTGCCTTTTCCATCCTAAGGAAGGAATCTGGAGCACCCAGAGGAAACCCTTGCAGACATGGGAGAACATACAAACTCCTTATAGATGACACAGGATTCGAACCTGGGTCACTGGCGCTATGATAGCATTGTACTAACTGCTATGCTAAGCATGCGGCCTTCTATGACTATAACAGTCCATGGAATGTGTTGGGATGGTTTCAGTGCTCATACATTCTTTTTGACAATACTTTTTGTTTGATTGCAGATTCAGATTTCGAGGTGTATCCAAAAATCACTTCAGTATTTATAAGAAAAAGAAATTTGAAGATTGTGGTCAAAGAATGTAGGAAAATTAAACTCGCAACTGACCTGCAGCAAAGAAAAATTGGATAATCAATTCCTTTTCCTAGTTTATATCACAATGTAATATATTACAACATATGTGAAAATGCATCTAAAATACTCAGGGTCCACTAATCTATACAAATCAACAGATTACTGCATAATCACAATCCTGATGACCTAACTCATTGATTATCTCTGTCCCATTGCAGATGTTGCCTGACCCATTGAGTTCTCCCAGCAGTTTTTTTACTGCACAATTTTACAACAGAAACTTGTTCATAATTTGGGCTGAAATACATCATCAGGTAAACACAACTAGATCTATCGAGAAATACAGCAGGGTAACAGACCATTTTGGCCCATGAGTCCATGACACCCAATTTACACCCCATTAAGTTTTTGAAAGGTCAAAGGAAAATGAAGTCCCCAGAGAAAACCCACACCAACAATGGGAGAATGTATGAACTCTTTACAGCATGGGATTTGAACCCCAGTCCGGTCCTAATTGCTGGTGATGTAAAGGCATTGTGCCAACCACTACGTCAACCGTGCCACCTATCTAATGTAATTGTCAACTCTTCAGATCCCTGCAGCTCAGAGGTTGGATATTTTCATGAAGGGACCAATGAATGACATTTAGAATGAACTGCCAGAAGATATTTAGAAGACATTTTGACAGGTGATTGGATTGGAAAGGCTTGGAGAGATAAGGACCAAATGCAGGCAAATAGGTCTCACTGATAATAAATTGGTTAATAAAGTTGGTTGGTTTGGACAAGTTGGGCCAAGAGCCTATTTCCATGTTTCGTATCTCCATGACTCCAGAATATTACTTGACATATTGTGAGAGCCTGAGGTATCCTGATGCATCTGGATGGGATGAGGTCCGCCAATCTCAGCCTGTCCTAATCTCTCACAATGCCGTGCACAAATTAACACAATCATGGAGGTAAAGAATGCTAGACCAGGAGCACATCAAATTAATTCTGTGGGATTTGGAAGAGAGCTTTTGCTTTTGTGGATCCTACAAAAACAATGTGCGAGTTACCAATCACTTTTGGGATTATTCATTGAATGCACTGCAGATAATTCAAGCTAATAATAATGCAGTCATGTTTGGAATACATTAGTTTATCTATTAAAAGTTGCCTACTGCTGAAAATAAGTGGGACATTTGAGCACTTAATATTCAAACTTTTTAATTGGTATTAAAGAGAGAAAGGATCCCAATCCCCATTGGATAATATTATCACAACACTATCAGCAGATATGAAAATGGACCCATACAAAATATATTTTCACTCGAGTTTCTCCTCAGAGAAAATAATTTTTTCAGTGAGCCAAAAAAAAATTAGTTGATTGTGTTCGTTATTCGTGAAAGAAGTTGCTCCCCCTCCACTTTTGCAGCTGAAATCCAAATTTTCACTGGGTATTGGGTCAAATATCCAGAGAAAAGATGTAAAAACAATAACTGTAAGTTAGGATACACACCTTTGAATAGTAACACAGTACCAGGAAAAAAAATATAAGTAAAGTTTGAGAAAGAAGTCCCAATTGAAATAAAATTTTGAGATAATAACAATAAAAATTAATGATGAAAAACCATGATGAAGTAAATTGCAAGCTAGGGATCCATGGAACCATGGGTGTGTGGATTCAGAATTGGCAGGCCTGCAGTAAACAGAGTAGTAGTGGATAGAATGTATTCTGCATGGAGGTCGGTGACTAATGGAGTTCCGCAGGGATCTGTTTTGGGCCTCCTGCTCTTTGAGGCTTTTATAAATTACCTGAATGGATAGGTCTGTAAGTCTGCAGATGACACAAAGGTTGCAGGTGTTATGGATAGTTTAAAAATTTGCTGAACCTTACAACAGGATATTAACAGGATGCAGAGATATGCTGTAAAGTGACAAATGGAGTTCAATGCAGTTAAGTGTGAAATAATGTAGTTTGGAAGATCAAACAAAGGCAGAGTACAAGGTTAATGGCAGGATTCTTAACAGTTGGACTGACCCATAGATACATTACAAAAAAATACAAAATTCTCCCTACATCATAATGCACCCAGTATTCATGGTACCGCACATGCGGAAGGCATGGTTGTTTATTTGAGAAGATAGATACAAATGAATGGGATTTGTGTCAACCATCACATGGATCTCCATGAAATATACTTATTATAGAGCAGCACAATTAAGGTATTTATCAGATTTTTATCAAACAAGGAAAAAACCAGATTGGACTAAAATAGAGCAAGATAAAATAGGGGAGAATGTACCAGAACGAATACTTTATAAGTGGGATGAAAAGTTGGTATGATATAAAAGCTCACCAGTATTGCATCATTTACTCAATATTTGGAAGAAGTTTCACTTAGAAAGGAAAAAAACAAATTACCAACTACCAAAATTATTTTTTTTAAAGTAGAAAAATTTTGGGAAGATCTAAACCAAATATTAAATAAAATTACAGAAAACAATATACCAAAAAATCCAGAGATCTTCCTCCTAAGTAACATAAAAAACAAAGAATTTGGAATTAATTTGGATGGTGCACAAAAAAGATTTGTTAAGATAGCTCTAGCCGTAGCAAAAAAATGTATTATGTCAACCTGGAAATTGGAAGATAATTTGAAAATACAACAATGGTATATAGAAATGAATAAATGTATTCCATTAGAAAAAATAACATATAGTTTATTGAAATATTTGAACAAATATGGGAGCCTTACATGAAACACAATAGAGAAAACCTACCGGGGACATTCATTACCTAAATTAACGAAAGGAGAAGGAAATGAAAAGAATTGACTCAGTGGATTTTCTTGTTTATTTTTATTGAATGACAACATTGTTTGACTGGTTTAATGTATCCTAGATTTTGTACTTTAAATGGATGGGGGGGGGAGGTAGGGAGGGTGGGATGGGAGGAGGGAGGGGGGGGAGAAAATGGCACTGTATACATTTGAAAAGGAAAAAGTATGTATCATGGTCAATGTGGTTTATGGTGTGAAAAATAAAAAAATTTACCAAAATTATTATTGACGCAATATCAGCTAATCCCTTTTACAATAGATAACCTTTCCTTTCGAGAATGGGAGAGAAAAGGAATTAAAAGAATAGAAAATTGTTTTTTGGGAAATAATTTATTAACATTTAAACAAATGAAGTACAAATATGGACTAACTCATGGTACAATGTTTGCATACCATCAACTGAAAGCCGACTTAAAGGACAAATTGGGAAAGACAGATTACCAGAAGGAAGCAGCTTTGAATATGTGATTACAGACACAATTATAATAAAAATATTTATAACGAACATGTACATCAAGCTGCAAGAGAAGGAAAATGATGAAATAAGCTATAAAACCAAACAAAAGTGGGAAAAAGATTTTTAACATAAAAATAAAAAATGAAACATGGGAAAAGGTATGTTCTGGAACTATGAAGTTAATAAACACAAGGTTACACATGATACAGTATAATTGGTTACAGAAGTTATATATCACGCCCCAAAAATCACAAAAATGGGATCTAACATTATCAGATAGATGTTTTCGCTGTAAGAAGGAAATGGGAACAACAGTACATGAAATTTGGGCATGTGTGAAAGTGAGAAAATTTTGGGAAGATCTAAATCAGGTATTAAATAAAATCACAATAAACAACATACCAAAAAATCCAGAGATCTTCCTGCTAAGTAATATAAGAAGTGACGAATTAGGCCTCAAACTGGATGAAGCGCAAAAAAGATTTATCATGATAGCCTTAGCTGTAGCAAAAAAATGTATAATGTCAACTTGGAAATCAGAAGAGAGCCTGAGAATACACCAATGGTACATGGAAGTGAATAAATGTATTCCATTGGAAAAAAATAACATAATTTAAAAAATAAAGTCACATTATTTGAGCAAATTTGGGAGCCATACATGGAACATTACAGAGGGCTTGCCTCGGACCTCCACCCCTAAAATTATAAGAAGACAAAACGACTTGATCCAGTGTGTAAAAGTAGATGACACATTTTTCTGGTTTATTTTTCATTGTGTGATGACATTGTTTAATAGTTTTATTGTATTGTATATGTTGAATGTTTAATGGGTTTGATGGGAGGAGGGAAGGAAGGGGGGAAAAAGGGGAGAAAATGCCACTGTGTATATTTAAGAAGGAAATGTTTGTATGTATTTTGATTGATATGGTTCACAGTATGAAAAAAATAATAAAAAAAAGAACAGTAAGAACAAAGACAAGTGGATAATATTACATCACAATCCTCTCTTTACTTTGTAATTGCGAGAGGCTTTGGCCTTAATCACCAAAACACCCAGGCAGACAAATGAATGCCACCAATTGTGGGGCTAATCTCTTGCTGAGAACATTCAAGATTTTCTTCTTGTTTTTTTTAATCCAGTTTGATAATTTCACCAAAATTAGTGATGGGGCGGGATGATTAATCACTCAATGTTACTTTGCCAGGAAGAAGCTAAATTGGCCAGTGTTCTGAATGGTACTCTCTGGTCCCAATTGGAAAGTTTCTGGTCCCAACCATGGCAATGACGTACACCCAAACACCAAAGTTATCATCAAATATTTCTACCAAAACCAGGACTTTCTTAACCCATCACTACTGCAATTACTGTGACATGGAATGGGGGAAGAGAGTGGATTTTACAGGCTTCAAAGGGAAATTTTGGGGTTTCATTCCTAGGTGGAAAGACTTTTGAATTCGATAAAGTGAAATTAGAATAAAGCAATTATTTTAGGACTGAATGAAATTGGAACAAATTTGTAACAGCATCAGTGTGAAAGGGAGCACAGTGTAAATATTAAATGTACCTATCTGAAGGCCGATTTATCAAATATTTGAATTACATTTTATTTGTCCTTTTCATTCACCACAAACCGACTGCATAATAACTATCTTCACAAACTCTTGCCGGTGTCAATAGCTCTCTGATGTATTGCTCCTGACTGTGCTCCCACCCATCCAGACACAGTTCCTGTTCGACTCCAGACATGTTGATGAAATCTGGCTGGGGAAATGTCTCCAAAAGGTAGCAGCTGCATTTGCCATAGAGGGGATCATCTCCTTGCACCAGAGGGATCGTCCTGTTCATCCACGCTTCGCTGAGGTTGAGATTCCCAGGGATCTCACAATGACCCACAATTACCTCCTTTGTTTTGTCCAATTTGAGCCTTAGGTTGTAATTCTCACACCATTTCATGACATTTTCCACCTCTTTATATTTCAACTCATTGTTGATACTGATGAGGCCAACTACTGACATGCCATCTGCAAGCTTGATGACACTGTTGGAGTTGGATCTGGAATTGCAATCATGGTTCAGAAATGTGAACAGCAGTGGACTGACCCCACAACCTGAGCTCATCGTGATGTCCTGCTGCTAATCGGGACTGACCATGGACTTTCTGTTATAAAGTTCAGAATCCAATTATAGAGAGAGGTGTTGAGACCCAGCTGTCTCCAAAAGTCTCTGGGGTGTGATTGTATTAAATGCTGAGCTGAAAGCAATGAACAGCAAACTTGCATATAAATGTGGTTCTCCAGGTGGATCAGGACAGAGTGAACGGACAAGGCTATAGCATCATCAGTGGAATAGTTCCATCTATAGGCAAATTGAAATGGGTCTAGAGTCTCTGGTAGGTGCGCTTTGATGTGATCCATCACCAGACGCGTGAACCATTTCATAAGGTTGGACATCAGTGCCACTGGGTGGTAGTTGTTGAGGCCAGTTATTGTCGCCCTCTTTGGTACCAGGGTGATGGTGGCTACCTTAAAACGCACAGGGGCAATGAACTGCCATTAAGATCTCCGTAAGGACCTCTGTCAGTTATTCTGCATAGTCCTTCAGAGCCATAGAATTATGAAAAGATACAATGTAGAAACAGACCCTTCAGCCCATTCTGTATTAACCATCAACCACCCATTTGCACTGATCTGAATTAATCCCATATTTTCATAACTTCTCTCTATATTTCTCCTTTCTTGATTTTTCTTTTGTTCTCTCTGTATTGTACAGTTTGTTTTCATTCACTATCTGTTTACAGTTATTTTATTTGTTTACATGTTTACAGGGTGTACAATTTATTTTTTGAACCACCAATGAGTGGTAATTCTGCTGTGCCTGAAGGATAAATGAATCTCAGCACAAATATGCCTGCTTTTGATGCAATAAGTGACTATGTAATCAGTCTGATCGGGAACCTTGATCTCTGTCACAATACAAAATAATTTAGCTGATGGTATCTAATTTTGGCTGATGAATTCCAGAATGTCTCAGGGTCATGTCAATTTGCAATCTCCATCTCTGTAGTGGCCTTTGACTGTGAGCCTGTAGGCTCTGATCTCTCAATAGTGCTGTTTGTTTAACAAAGTTACCCTTTTAATTTCAAAACTGATTACTACTAGTACTTTACATCTGAACACTTTGTACCTGTAGATTGGTTCTTAATTATATTAATTCATGCTGTCATCATAATTCCATAACTCTTGGATTATTCCTCAAACCTGCCAGGAGGTACCTCCTTGGATATCTGCTACTACTTATCTTATTCTTATATGCTTCTCTATTGTATTATTTGTGAATCTATTTGACCATTCTCCTTAACCCAACTCTCGCTGCATTTTTTTCTAATTTTCCTTATTTAAATTTAACATTGTTTCAGACCCAAGTTACTGATGATCAAATTAAATATTAAATTGCATCGTAATATAATCAATCCTTCCGGTGGATCTTTTACACTGAAATCATTCATTAAACCCGTCTCATTACACATTCCCTGTTTCTAAAGAGTCTATGACCTGGTGCAGGAACTCAGCTGCTCAGGCAACATGCATGGGTAGAAATGGCCAGTCAGTGTTTTGGGATGGGCCCCTATATTGATTCTAAAGTGAGAAGGGAGACAGTTAGAGGGGAGATCACTGGGAGGAGAGGAGGTTCGAGTGAAAAATAAGAATTTGAGTTGTCGAAGAAGAGTGGAACCATATAGCGGAGGGAGTTGCCTAAAGTTAGAAATAAATTATGTTCATGTCATGGCTACTCTAAGGAATATGATGTGTCTTCCTCAAGTTTATTTTTGGCCTAACCCATTAATCTTGAGATTGCTACCATGGTGACCAACCATTCACACAAATATTCACTGAAACCACTTCTCGTATATTTTGCAGTCTCTCCCTGACATCCTTGGCCCCAGCAGTAAGGAGACAACACACCATCCTTGAGTCATCTTTGCAATTAGAGAAACACCTGTTACTACAGGGCTCCAACACCCTCTATCCACCCCAGTGCAGGTGAGCCACCCTTGTCATCGATTTGACTCTTGTGACATTCCCTGAGAAGACTCTTCCCTTGTTGCGGTCGAGTACTAACCTTCATCATGAGCGGTGCTGGCTGCCGCTGATGACGTGAGTGATGCAACACATGGGGGCAATACTGCGCATGCGCGAGTGTGTTAAGCATCAGTATATGTGTAATGGATCACAGACACAGGAGGAGGAGAGTGAGTGTGTCTGGATCACCCATGTGGCAGTGAGCCAATGCAAAGGTCAGAGGAGTTTAGCTGGGTGGTGTTTAGGGAGTTGAATTATACAATGTTGTGTTTCGTGAATGATAAAAGAAAGTTGACTTATGGTGTCCTGAAAGAAGCGAGTGAGTGTATATTTTTTATTTGTTTCTAAGCTGTGGTAAACAGTGCCATTGCACCCTCAACTGTTTTGACAGTGACGTGATCCCAGAGGGCTTCTGCATTACCTGCCTTCTCCTCTCACCCAATGGTCACCTATTATCTTTCTGCCAATTCAATGTCAGCCTGGGGTTTGACCACCTCTTCCAGCATGTCATCCTTGATGTTTACAGCTTTATGAAGTTCTATGGCAATCCTAAACTTTGTTCAAGATTTGTTGGTGATGAACAAGCACTTTGTTTTTATCTAACGAGTTTCAGCTGGAATTGATCTGCACATTCATCAGTAAATAGCATTTAATGATGGAGGGTAGATCATTAATGGCATGACCAAATGCAACTGAGATGAGAACATTACTGTGCTGTCGTGAACTGGAATGATTGGCCTTTTAAAAACTGCCACCATCCTCATATGCTCTAAATGTGACTCCATCCAGCAAATTAATTTTTTTCCTGAATCATGATTCTGATTTAAATATGAGTTCTTCATTTGTTGCATTTTGTTAGGTGGATCCCAATGTTGTAGCCATGTTTGGAAAGATTGGGTCTCCACTATTAAAACACCACTTTTTTCATGCAATAACTGCAATTATATATTCATCTATTTAATGTTTGGCTACAGGATGTCAAAAATTCAGTGAATATTTACATTGCATCTGTGAGTCTGAATTCACAATTATAATTAGTGCATGGCAGGATTGCTGCTTGCTGAGGCTGTCTGGGACTTGTGGTATTGCCAGGGCCAGGGAAGTGTGGGGAGTGAGGATTCCATTTCAATGCAACATTATAATGAGTGTAGAAGAAAGTTATTTTTCAATTAAAGAGATTCTATGGGGAAGAACGACACTTAAGACCTTTCTGTCATTGCACACTAATTAGTTGAAGTTTGTGCTAAGACCCCACGGTACAAATTTAAATCTGAATTAGCAAACAGTAGCCATGTTACAACACCACATCGACTGTTGGAACTGCAAATTGCAAGAGCTGTAAAATACTGCCTTTTCTTGTTATCACTGAGCTTGGCATAAAGTGAGAAATAGGGACAATACCACCATCTCCTGTCAACCTGAGCAAACTGCAAGAGCCCACATATTGTGGACAACACCACCATCTACTGTCAGTAACTGCGAATTACAAGAGTTGTAAAGTACTGCTATCTCCTGTAATATCCGAGTACTGGATGAAGTGAGAAATTGGTAAAGGTAAAAGTTCCATTATTGTCACGTAATACTACTACATTTACAATGAAATTCTCTGGTGCAATAACACCACCCCTGATTTTGGAATTAGCAAACTATAAGAGCTAATTTGAAATGCAGTCAGGACTGCCATTCACAAAGTAAGGATTTTAGAGGGAAATTATTATTTTTAATTGCAGGACACGACTACTATTAGGAACAGATCACAAGTACAGCCCCATTCAATCTCACTTGGCCTGATCTCAGCAAGTTCCCTTTGTTCTCTTCCACTTAAAATTCTTTTTTTTCCTTAGTACAGGTACTAGCATCTCTGACCTAAAATATTAACTTTATTTTTCTTTCTATAGAATCAGCCTGATGTGCTGAACATTTTCTGCATTTCCTGATTTTATTTTAGATTTGCTGCAACTGCAGACAGCACGTTGTTTTTTTTCTCTCTCGCAATACCTCCACCTACTGTCTGTGCTACAAAACTGCAAACCCTTGCATTTAGGTGCTACACCGCCATCTGGTGTCAGGCCTAGCAAGCTGCAGCAATGTGCAGGGATTAAAAAAAAGTACTCTGGGTTTTGTCACAGGATCCAGAGTCCATGTACAGGTTTGTCATACTATCCCTGAAACATCCAACATTTCAGAACCATAAAGATAAGAACCTACAAAAGATATTTAAGATCATAAGACCATCATAAGATGTAGGAGCAGAAATAGGCCATTCAGCCCATTGAGTCTGACCCTGCCATTTCCCACTCAGTCCCATTGCCCCAGTACTCTCCCCATAATTTTTGATGCCCTGGCTAATCAATAATCTATCAATCTGCTTTAAATACACCTAATGACCTGGCTTCCACAGCCATTTTGGCAGTACCACCCTCTAGCTGAAGAAATTTCTATGCATCTCTGATCTAAGCAGATGCCTTTCAACCCTGAAGTTGTGTCCTCTTATCATAGACTCTCCAATCACAGGAAACAACCTTTCTACATTTACTCTGTCCATGCTTTTCATAGTTTGAATTTTTTTTTTTGATTATTGTATTTATATTTTCAAATCAACACGAAAACATGAAATTCATCAATTACACGAAAGAAACATAATCAATGCTGATGTAAGTAAGAAAAAAAGAACAAACCTTAACCCTCCCCCCACCCCCCCCCCCCCCATCCAGGGGAACAAAAGGAGAGAAATAGTCAAAAGAATTGAAGAGGGGAAAAAGATGAAAAAAGAAAAGAAGAAAAAGAAAAATGGTTTTGGATTCATCAATCTCCTGCCAAGGAACAAATACCCTGACTTACCTGGAATCCCAGGTGGTTCTCAGATGCAGGGGGCTGAGGGCAGGAATGGCCATCATTAAGAATCAACACCTACGTGTTGAAGATACGGATTCCAATTTTTTAGAAAATTGTCATTTTTTTTCCCTAAGGTGAAAAGTAATTTTCTCCAGGTGAACACAAGCATATATTTACACTTCCAATGATTCATTTCTAGATGGGAATCAGATTTCCAGGTAGCCACTCTACACTTCAATGAGATGCCCTGGTAGGATATTTAAATGAGATGTCCCCTCATTCTCTAGCACCCCTCACAGAAACCTACAGCAACTGGTGCTCCTGGGCAGTCTACTCTCCAAGGACTGACCAGGCCTGAGTTGCTTAGCTTCTGAGATCAGACAATCTTAGGCATATTCAGGCTATTTGGCTTCTGTTTCAGGCTTTTGGGTTTCTGAGTACAGGCCAAAACCTTTCTAATGCTTCTCATATGATAACCCTTTCATTCCTGAAATCATCCTTTTGAACTTTCTTTGAACCCTTTCCAACCTCAGCACGTTTTCTTAAATGAGGAGGCAAAATGGCCTGTTTCTATACTGCAATTGTTTGATTATAAACAATGCTCCAAATAAGGTCTCACCAGTGTCTTATAAACCCTCAAACTCACACCCCAATTATTCTATTCTTCTTGAATTGAATGCCAGCATTGCATTTGCCTGCTTCACCACCATCTCAACATGTAGGTTTACCATTTACTTTTTCCACCGAAGTGCGTGACCATACTGTGGTGATATACCACTACCCTACTGCAGGGGGGAATCTCTGTACCTGCAGGAAGACCACCGGAAGACAGACTACACCTGTCCGGCTGTCAATCACCCGGCCGGGATATAGTCCTGAGCCAGTCACTCGGGAGCCACCATCGCAGCCATGAATGTTGCAGAGACTTTTAGCCAAATAAAACCCGTTGTACAGTCTTCAAGATTGTGTCTGCTTACTGTGCGGTGCTTACTTCCCGGCATTTCCTTTGATTTGCCACATCTCTGCCCATTCTCCTAATCTGTCTAAATCCATCTGCATCTTTCCTGTTCCCTCAACACTACCTGCTCCTCTTCCTCCTACCTTCGCATCATCTGATAATTTGGCCACAAAGCCATTCATTCCATAATCCAAATCATAATTTGGGCAGTCACTTGAATAGAAAGGGTTTGGAAGGACATGATCTAAATGCAGCCAAATAACATCAGCCCAGAATGTCACTTTGTCTGCTTGAACAAGTTGAGCCAAAGGGTCAGCTTCATTCTCTATGACTCCATAATCTTGCTTTGAAGGACTACATCAACATCGACAAGTGTACGAACACAGTGACCAGCTACATAGGCAAGTGTATTGAGAAAGTTATGGTGATCAAGCACTACACAGCCAAGGCAAATCATACACCATGCTTAGATGAGGAGATTTGTGCATTACTTAGAGCTCGTGATGCTGCTTTCAGGTTGTGAGACAAGATGGCATGAAGATCAGCCATGACTGAACTCTCCCATGCAATCAGGAAGGCAAAGTATGGCTATGCATAGGGAATCCACAGACACCTGTGTGAAACCAGCAACACGATGTGGCAGTGTATTCAAACCATAACTGAATATAAGTTAACCCCACAGGTCAGCAACAATGATGAGGCCCTTCCTGACAGGTTAAATACCTTCTATGCACAATTTGATGAGAAAAACAAGGTGATGTCAAAAAGATTTGTCTCCTCCTAAGGAGCAGGCACCCTGCATAGATGTGGCTGAGGTGAGGAGGATCCAATCCAGGGTGAACCCACACAAAACATCAGGACCACATAAGGTCCACATAAGTCACGTGATGAGGGACTGTGCAGACCAGCTGAGGGAGGTTGGAATGGACATTTACATCTCACTACATCAGTCATCTGTCCCCTTAGGATTCAAGACAGCCACCATCATTCTGGTGCCCAAGAGGGTGATGGTAACCAGACTAAATGGCTACTGTCCAGTGACATCAATGTCATGATCATGAAGTGCTTTGAGCAATGCATCAAAACACACATTCCAGTGAGATTGGACTAATTCCAGTTTGCCTACTATTCAAGCAATGACACAATAGACTTGACCCTCCACTCCACCGGGAGAAAGATGCCTTATGCATCAGGCTGTTGCACATTGACTTCAGCTTGGCTTTCAACATGATCATATCTCAAGGGGTTGGTGGATAAACTATCCTTGTTAGGACTCAACACCTCTCTCTGCAACGGGATCCTGGACACCTTGATGGGTCTGTCTGGTTGGCAGCAAAATCTACAGACCCATTGTAGAGCGCGTCACAAGAACCAAAGACTTGTTGATCCAAACCAAGACTTTTATTAACTAAAAGACTGGAGCATATCACAAGTAGGTCGATCAGTCCAGAATGACCTGGTCTGGCTAGGAGCAATCCTTTAAGACCTGCCAGTAGGTGTGGCTACACTCTCAGCCAATCACAGTCATCCTACACTACCATCTGTACATAGACACATTGGTGATAGAATCTGTACTATCACAGCCATTACACTGAGCACTGGTGCAGTTCAGGGTTGTGTGCCCAGCCCACCACTGTTGACACTGTGGATTTACATCTGTACTGCCAGGTTAATCTTCAACAGAATCATCACATTTGCAGATGATACAACAGTATTTGCCCTCATCAGTAACAATGATGTCGCACTACAGAGAGGATGTTGGAAGGATCGTAAAATGGTGTGAGGGCAAAAACCTGAGATTCAACATGGACAAGACAAAGGAGATGATTGTGGACTTCAGGAGGATGAACGTTGACCATTCTCCACTACATTGTGGAAATAGTTGGAGCACAATGGTCCTTGGCGTGTATATTAAAGATGAGCTCTCCTGGACACAATATCTCCTCATCGGTCGAGAAGTTTCAGCAGCGGCTATACTTCCTAAGGATCTGGGGGGGCGGGGGGGATCCATCTTGATAATCTTTTACAGGAGCATAATTGAGAGAGTCCAGTCTGGCTGCATCATTTTGTGGTACGATAGCTTCAAAGCATGAGACAGGAAGTCTATACAGAGGATCTATAAAACACCCAAAAAGAGCACTGGGGCCTCCCTTTTCTCTGTAGACAATATTTACTAGAAGAGTGGCCTAAATAGGGTTCCAGAAATTATAGAAGACCCTTTCTACCCAGCAGGCAGTATCTTTCACCCCTTATCATCAAGAAGGTAGTACAGGGTAGATCAAAATCAGGACTGCCAGGTTGGAGAATATCTTCTTGCCACAGGCTGTGAAATCAAAACATTGATTTTCTCTCTTTGCTTCCTATGGACACTATGTGACCTGCTGAGTTTCCCCAACACTTTTGTATATTGCTCTCCAATTACAGCATCTGCAGACTTTCCTGTTCAACTACTTTTTTCATCCAAGTCATTTATATATCAAACACAACAAAGGTCCCAATACCAATCGCTGGTAAATCATCCCAAATATTTATGTGTTTTATATTTATTTGATCATAATGGACTGTGTATAACGTGTGCACTGTGGTCTGGATCATTGAGTTGTGTATGTACAATCAGATGATAATGAACCCAACTTGAAATAAGTTGTGTGGAGAACGGTTGGATGAACTTGATGGATGAGGCCTCATCTAAATTTTTTTTTAAATTTTTAATTTAAGCCCGGTAACAGGCCTGTGGGGACATGACATTTCATGTCAATGACCTTTTCAACTGAAGCTATTTTAATAATATAAGCGTGAACAGTTTGTACTGAAAAGCTTTTTCCATGTAATCTAAATTCGGCAATGCTCAATGAAAGATCATCTGCAATGAACCAAACCACGAGTCTGAATTATGCTCCCATTTTAAGGATGGACGTTTGCTTTGCTATTTACATAAATATGTCAAGATCTTACCAGTTTGGGATCACTTGATCTCACCTGCAGTTGGAAATATTGGCTGTTGTCAGCAGCAATTCTGCATTAAATAAGGAGCTACAATAAAACCTCCTCAAAGCAACATTTCAGGAACATCTGACCCAATGTAACTGATGTAAAACAGGCTGCAGAACATGGCGTGGACCACACCATCCTCAGAACATGGCATGGATCGCACCATCCTCAGAACATGGCGTGGACCGCACCATCCTCAGAACATGGCGTGGACCGCACCATCCTCAGAACCCCTTAAAGCACTTCTGAAGATTGTCTGAGTTTCTTTAATTGCTCTTATTATGTCACAATTCAAGTGTGGACAGAATTATTCGCTGTCAGTGATGTTGTCGAAGGCGTTCAACATGATCACACCTCAAGGGGTTGGGTGGATAAAGTGTCCTCGCTGTCACACGAAGTCAGCTCATCATGGAACACTCTGAGGAAACCAACTCTGTTCTTTTTCCTTTGACAACTAGAGGGATGTTCATCACTTTCTTCACTTCACACAACTCCCAGACTCTTGTTCCTATCATTTAATAAGTTTCTTTCAAAAGAATGTCCAGAATGGGCTTTGTGATTTGGAGAAACAGCATCAACACACTTGATATTGCAACCATACTGTTCACACGTCCCATACATTTAACACAATCATCAACAAATCAGGGACAGTCAGCATGACCTTGTGGGGGACAGGTCATGCCTTATCAGTTTGGTTGAGTTTATGAGGAGGTGACAAAGATGTTTGGTGAAGGTGGGCAGTGGACATTGTCTACCTGGACTTTGGTGAGGTGTATGACAAGGTCTTTCAAGGTGGGTTGATTCAGAAGGTGCAGATGCATGGGATCCATTGGTGAGTTGATGGCTTGGATATGAAATTAGCTGGCCCATGGAAGACAGAGGGTTGTGGTGGAAGGGAATTGTTTGGCAGGAGGCCTGTGACCAGTGCTATTCCACAGCAATCGGTGTTGGGACCTCTGTTGTGTTTGATATATAAATGACTTGGATGAAAAAGTAGTGGAACAGGAAAGTCTGCAGATGTTGTAATTGGAGACCAATATACAAAAGTGCTGGAGAAACTCAGCAGGTCACACAGTGTCCATAGGAAGCAAAGGGAGAAAATCAATGTTTTGGAACAAAGTCCTTTGTCAATGTACAAGCAGAAAGCAGGCAAGCACGATAAAAAAAAATGGGGTAGGAGGAAAGATAAGGCAGGCTGAGGAGTAAAGGCCAACAGGCAAAAGTCATTGGTGGATGCACGTAGAAGGGAAGAAGAGAAAAATAACTGAGGTGATATGGGAGGGGGTAACTCTCTGAATGTAGAGGGAAGAGGGAGGGGAGTTGCAGGATAGAGGGATAGGGGAAAAGGGAGAGAGAGAGAGAGAGAGAGAGAGAGAGAGAGAGAGAGAGAGAGAGAGAGAGAGGGAGGGAGAGAAAGAGGGGAGAGCCTCTGTAGAAGCCAATTGCATCTGCTTGGAGAGTGCCAAGGTGGAATATTATGTGCTATTTCTCCAATTTGTGGGTGGGAAGGTATCAGATCATGGATAGGCATGTCAGTGTGGGAATGGGGTGCTGAATTGAAATCACTGGTCACTGAGAGATCCCTGTCATTACAGCAGACAGAGGGAAGGTGCTCAACAAAACTATCTCCAGTCTGCATCCAGTTTCTCCAGTGTAGAGGAGGCCACAATGAAAGCACTGCATACAGTAGATTACTGCTAGAGATTCACAATAATGTTGCTTCACTTGGAAAGACTCCTTGGGCCCCAAATGATCGTGAGGAATGGCGTGTGAGTACAGTGTAGCATTTCCTGTGGTCACAGGGGTAGGTTCCAAGGAGTCAATGGGTGGGAAGGGAAGAGTAGATGAAGGAGTCCTGGAGGGAGTGGCGGTACTTGCAGTAACTGGAGAAGGGAGGAGAGATAAAGATATGTCTGGTGGAGGGATCATGTTGTAGGCAGCAGAAATGTTGGATGCAGAGTCTGATGGGTGGTAGGTGAGGACAAGGGGAATACTGTCCTTGAATTTAGGGATGGAGGGGCCCAGGGCAGATGTGCAAGAAATGGAGTAGAGGCAGGTAAGGATGAGTTGATGGGAACCCATGTTGTTAGAATAAGGAGGACATCTCAGATGTTCTGGATTGGAAGACCTCAGCCTGAGTGCAGATGCAATGGAGACAGTGGAAATGAGAGAAAGGAATGGATGTGGAGAAACGTGACAGGATGTGAAGAGGTGTACCTTTCAAAAGGTAGCTGTGGGAATTGGTGGGTTTGTAGAAAATGGCTGGAGGGAATTTCTCTTCTGAGATGGAGACAGAGAGATTGAGAAAGGAGAGAATGTTTCCAGAGATGGACCAAGTGAATTTGAGTTAATAAACAAAATAGCTGGAGAAAATACAGCAGGTCCTGCAGTAAAGTGCAAAATTCTGTAGCCACCGTGGTTGAGGTTAAAAAAACACAAAATGCTGGAGAAGCTCAGCCGGTCAGATTATGTCCTCCATGTAGCAATCATGTACCCACGATGAGCTTGTCAACTTCATTCACTTTGCTGCCAACTTACACCCTGATCTCAAACTCACTTGGTCCATCTCACTCTTCCCTTCCTAGATCTCTCTGTCTCCATCTGGGGAGACCAGCTTTTGCACAAATATATTCTACAAACCCTCCAACTCCCACCACTCCCTGGACTACAATTTCTCACACCCTTCCCCCTGCAAGGATTCCTCCTTCTTTCAATTTCTCCATCTCCACTGCATCTGCTCCCAAGATGAGGTCTTCCAGTCCAGATATTCTGAAATGTCTGCCTTCTTCCACAAATGTGGCTTCCCCTCCACCACTATCAACTCAGCCCTCACCCGCATCTCCTCCATTTCCCACTCGTCTGCCCTGGTCCCCTCTGTCTGCAGATGCAACAAAATATTGAATCCCTCTCATCCTCACCGACCACCCCACCAGCCTCGGCATCCAACACATCATCCACCAGAGCTCCAGAGTGGCAGATGGCTGGAAGTGCTATCTGTCTGATGTTTTTCTTGGAATAAATAGAATAGAAAGGAACTCTGTAGTAGCCTGAAAGAAAGAGGTTATCACCTGGAGAACCCTGATGGGGCAAGTTTCATCAGCAAGACATTGAGGTGACTAATGGTGGTACCTCAGTTGTGGAAATCCTGGAACAACAAATCTCTCTCTTTACAAACCTCCAAAGAACCTTCCTGAGCAGTAAACATTTACCTTTCGAGGACCAAAGCCTGGTGAACTTTATACATGTTAAATTCTGTGCACAGTGTAAGAATTGCCTGCAACCAGAGAACTTGGAAGAATGAGAAATGCGATTGAATTGTGAACCAAAGAACTTTTCTTAAATCTACACACACATCATATACGTGCGCTGAGAATTAGAAGTGGGTTAATTTGGGTTAGTTAAGTTAATAGAGATAAGTTAAAGTTTGATTCTGTTTTCATGTTAATTAAAAACAACTTTTGTTTAAGTAACCATTTGTCGTGGTGAATATCTATTGCTGGTGGGTTTTGGGGTCCTTTGGGCTTGTAACAACACACATGCATGATGGATGTACTCTCCAAAATGTGGGCTTTCAGAAGGAAATCTGGAACTGGATTAAACTACTCTACATAGACATCTGTACTGCAATCCAAAACAATAGATGGGAAACAGATAGCTTCCCCATCAAGTCTGGAGTTAGGCAAGGCTGCACTCTGTCGCCCATCTTATTTGTGTGCTGCATAAGGCCCTTTGCTGAATCATCAGGAAGGATGAGAGCATAAGAAAAATGACTTTGCCAGGCAATGGAGGTGCTCAGGTCAAGGCTTCCCTGTATATGGACAATGTCACTATCTTCTGTTCAGATACATGGTGCAACAACCTGCCTTCCCAAAATCTTCAATAAGCTCTTTGGTCTTATTAAGGTTGAGAGCAAAATTATTATTCTGGCAATACCCAACAATTCTCACTCTCCATTCTTTATGCTGAGTCATTATTTTTTGTTATTCAGCCAATAACAGTGCTGCCACCAGTGAATTTTAGAAGCCAGTACTTTACTGGCAAATGTGAAAGCACACCATGAGTTTCATTTTCTAAGAAGTCTAAAGTGATTTGACATGTTGATGAACATTCCATCAAACTCCAACAGGTGCACTGCAGAAAGTAAACTGAATGATTGCATCCTGGCCTTGTTTGGTCATTTGAGAGCCCAGGAATGCAAAGGCCATAGAAAGTTGCAAACATAGCCAAGTCTGTCACATAATTCCACAACCCATCCATTCATGACATCTATGTCATGGAGACAGCTAACTTTTTAAAGAACTCCCATCACTCTGGTCATGACCCCTTTTTTGCTGCCTCCTGATGGAAGATACAGAAGCTTGAAGTCCACTCCTGTGTTCAAGAACAGTTTCTTCCAAACTGTTATCAGGCTTTTGAACATCCCCTTATGACACTGATGATAAAGTACTCCTGTTGGGCATGACCAGTTTCCCCAATAATCACAAGGACAAAGACTGAGGGGAACAATAGGTTTTATTGTACAGAAGACTTGAACTGGCCCGGATCCAAACTAAGGAAGTGCAGGGAAGGGAGAGGTGGCCCAATCTTTATGGTCTGGGTCCCAGGGGAGGAGTCTAGGAGAGAGTGTCATCAGGGGGAGGGCCAGCCCGAGCATTTATCAGCCAATGAGTACATACAATCCATACCATAACATTCACTCCTCTTTTTAAACAGAACCCCCACCGCCCCTTTCTTTTCAACACAAGAAAGAGAGAATTTTTAAAAATCTAACTAGAGTTTTAGCCACACCGGCAACTTCCTCCTTCTGCGGGACTGCTGGGGAGCAGGCGTGTCCGTGCTCTGCTGTTTGGGAGGGGAAGCTGTCCCGGGGCGGGGCAGGGGAGGGAACAGTCTGGGTTGGGGTGATGATTGAGGGCTCCCAGGAGAAAGAGGGGTTTGATGTCTCCCAGACTACTGACTCCTAGAGAGGAAACCTAGGTGGCTCAGCCTCCAGTATTGCACTCATGTAGGTGTGGTCTGCTCAGTGAGATGGACGGTGGCAGGCAGGACATTTCAGGACTCCCGGCCCTCGTCAGGTCTTGGACTGGAACAGTGTCCTCGTGGCCATCGGGGTACCTCAAAAACACATATTGCGGGTTGGCGTGTATGATGTGTAGCGCTTCCACCAGTGGATTTGTCTTATGGCCATTCGCATGTCTCCATAGTAGGACCGGCCCTGGGGTTGCCAGCCAAGGAACAATGGGGGCACCATTTGCCGATCTCCTTGGGAAACCAAACAAGTGTTCATGCAGGGCGATGTTAGTCACTGTGCACAAGAGCGATTGGATGGCGTAGAGCGCTTCGGGCAAAACGTCCCGCCAGCGGGACACTGGCTTATTTTTGGACCTAAGGGCCAGGAGCACTGCCTTCCAGACGGTGGCATTCTCCCTTTCCACCTGGCCATTACCCCTGGGTTATAGCTGGTGGTCCTGCTGGTGGCTCTGCCTCTGGCCAGGAAGTACTGTCGCAGTTCCTCACTCATGAACGAGGACCCCGGATTGCTGTGGATGTAATCGGGGTACCCGAACAGAGTGAAGATACTGCACAGCACCTTGATTACCATCACCGAGGTCATATCCGGGCAAGGATTAACAAAGGGGAACCTGGAAAACTCGTCCACCGCTGTCAGGAAGTAGGCATTCCGATTTGTAGTGGGTAGGGGACCTTTGAAATCAACACTGAGCTGTTCAAAAGGGCATGTGGCCTTAACGAGATGTTCCTTTATGGGCCTGTTGAACTGCAGCTTACATTCATCACAGATCTGGCAGCGTCTGGTCATGGACCGGACCACCTCAACAGAGTATGGAAGGTTCCGAATCTTGACGAAGTGGTATAACCTTGTGACTCCAGGTGGCACAGACTGTCATGGAGGGTCTGGAGGCAGTCGAGAGGCGTGCTGTCGCATGTCCCCAGAATAGGTCATCTGGGGTATTGTTGAGTTTATCTGGTTGGTACAAAATGTCAAAATTATAGATGGAGAGCTCGATCCTCCACCTAAGAATCTTGTTATTCCTCATTTTACCCCACTGTTTAGTATTAAACATGAAGGCCACAGCTCTCTGTTCTGTCAGCAGGGTAAACCGTTTACCAGCCAAGTAATGTCGTACACCGCCTCTATGATCACTTGGGCCTCCTTCTCGACCGAGGAGTAACGTACCTCAGGACCGTGCAGGATGCAGGAGAAAAATGCTACTGGCCTGCCTGCCTGGTTAAGAATGGTGGCCAGTGTGAAACCAGAGGCATCGCTCTCCATCTGGAAGGGGTTGGACTCATCCACAGCATGCATCATGGCTTTCGCGAGGTCTCCTTGGATCTGGTAGAATGCAGCTTGGGCTTCTGCCAATAATGGGAAAGTTGTGGACTTAATCAGGGGATGGGCTTTATTGGTGTAATTGGACACCCATTGTGCACAATAGGAAAACAGCCCCAGGCACCTCTTTAGTGCCTTTAGGGTGTTTGGGACTGGGAGCTCCATAAGAGGTCGCATGTGGTTGGGGTCCGGGGCAATCACACCATGTGCCACGACGCATCTGAAAACGGCCAGGATGTCTGTGTTAAACATGCACTTGTTGTTATTGTACGTCAAGTTGAGAGACATGGACGTATGTAAGAACTTAGCGAAGTTTGCATCATGGTCCTGCTACTTGTGGCCGCAGAGCGTGACATTGTCAAGGTATGGGAACATTGTGCTCCTCCACCAATTGATCCATAACCCTCTGAAAAGCAGAGACACCATTAGTAACACCAAAAGGCACCCGCAGGACGTGAAAAAGTTTGCCATCGGCCTCAAAACCCGTGTAGAGTCAATCGCTTGGGCGAAGGGGGAAGTTGATGTTAGGCCGACTTGAGTTCAATGGTCAAAAAGACTGTATTATGCGACCTTGTTGACCAAGTCGACTATCCAGGGTAGAATGTACGCATCCATCTGGGTGAATGGGTTGATGGTTTGACTATAATCAATCACCATTTGGGGCTTGCCTGCACCTCTGAACACAAGGACCTGTCCCCTCCAGGGGCTAGAGCTAGGGCCAATGATCCTCTCCACCAAGAGTTGCTGAACCTTAGCCCGGATGAACACCATATCCTCAGTGCTGTGGCACCTGCTCCAGGTGGAGATTGGTTTACAGTCCGCGGTGAAGTTTGCAAATTGTGACGGAAGGGACACATGCAGGGTGGTGAGGCTGCAGGTTGATGTTGGAGGCTGAGTGTTCGATGGGTCCTTAAGCTGTGGGTTGCAAATGGTGAGCGGCGGTTGGCGGCCCCCGCACACCATTGTCACATTCCTAAACTGACTCTGGAAGTCGAGGCCCAGGAGGATCGGTGCGCAGAGCTGGGGCATGTCCAACAACAAAAAGTCATCAATTTGTCCAGGGGCTAGAGCTAGGGCCAATGATCCTCTCCACCAAGAGTTGCTGAACCTTAGCCCGGATGAACACCATATCCTCAGTGCTGTGGCACCTGCTCCAGGTGGAGATTGGTTTACAGTCCGCGGTGAAGTTTGCAAATTGTGACGGAAGGGACACACGCAGGGTGGTGAGGCTGCAGGTTGATGTTGGAGGCTGAGTGTTCGATGGGTCCTTAAGCTGTGGGTTGCAAATGGTGAGCGGCGGTTGGGGGCCCCCGCACACCATTGTCACATTCCTAAACTGACTCTGGAAGTCGAGGCCCAGGAGGATCGGTGCGCAGAGCTGGGGCATGTCCAACAACAAAAAGTCATCATAACATTCCCCCCCCTCCCCCACCATCAGAGACACCACACATTACCCCCGGATACAAGTCCGCTGGTCTTTCGCCACCATTGACATGGATCCGGTCTTTGGCCAAATGGGGATCAAGAGTCCACGGACCACCTCTGGGTGGATAAAACTTTTGGTACTGCCACTATCGAAGAGGCAGTTCTACTTGTGCCCATTCACCTCGATCTGCATCATGAAATTCATGATCAGGTGAGGGCTGGCTTGGTTCAAGGTGATCAATGCCAGGATAGGTGCGTCGTCTTTGTCGTTGGTGGGGAGGCCTGATCTCCAAGATGGCGGCCTCCATGTTGACCACGCTGCCAACTTTGATGAAGAAGATGGAAGTGATGTCGTCAGGGGCGGAAGTGATGTCATTGGTGAGAGCTGCCTTTGCGTAGAGGATGGAGGCAGGAGCAGATAAAATGGCACCCGCCATACTGCATGCACGACTGGTACCGAAAGCTCCTTGGCCATACATGCCGTGCTGCTTTGGGATGGGGCTCTGGACCTGCAGAATCATTGATAGTGGTCCTTTTTTCTGCAACCTGAGCAGGTAGCTCCCTACGCGGGGCAGAGATGTAATGGATGTCTTTCCTGCCCACAGAAGTTGCACCTCGAGGATCCTGCCACCACTGCAGCCACAGTTGAGTCGGTCGACCCCGACGCCAACTCTCAGGATGGCAGCCCTCGTGGCAGCGCATATTGGATAGGCCTGTTTCTACCCGTGATCATCTTCGGAGCCAGTTTGATCGCCCATTTCAATGGGAGTTGATCCTCCTTGAGGCGACGTTGTCGGATATAGTCCGACCTCAACACCGACATGCAAGCATCCTGGACCAGGTCTTCCATGCACTGGGCCCCCGGCACAGGGACCTTGGGGTTCCCCAAATAATCTTTTCCCAGTGGATTCAGGGCTCGGATGAACTCTTCTACTGACTCACCAGGCTGATGTTTTCTGGATGCCAGGATTCCCGGCCCTCGCCAGGTCTTGGATTGGAACAGTGTCCTTGTGGCACAGGGGTAGACCTCGTTGATCTTGGGCTTGTATAGTGTCTGTAGCTCAGCCATCGCCTCGGTGTAGGTCATGCAGCTTTTGATGGCCTGGAAAGCCCTCTGGCCGACTCTTGCCTGTAGGACTTTCAGCCTCTTCTCATCCGCATGAACCATTCCAGCAGTGGCCTCCAGAAAGTTGTTGAAGCAATTGATCCACTGCTTGAAGAGTTCTGATGCACCCGGGACTTGGGGATCCACCTCTAGCCGATCAGGGCGCAGAAACTTCTCCATTACCAGAGACATTAAAATTTTATGTAGAATAAATTGTTGGGCACGACCAGTTGCCTCAATAACCACAAGGACAAAGACGGAGGGAAACAATAGGCTTTGTTGTACAGAAGACTTGAGCTGGGCTGGATCCAAGCTAGAGAAGTGCAGGAAAGGGAAAGGTGGCCCGACCTTTATGCCCTGGGTCCCGGGGCGGAGTCCAGGGGAGAGTGTCATCAGGGGGGCGGACCAGCCCGAGCCTTTACCGGCCAATGAGTACATACAATCCACACCATTACAACTCCAACACCACTCAAAGAGCTGTCTGTACTAATGGAGCACCACTTTTTTCTTGCTTTATGGTATTTGTGAATGTTTATTGTATATTGTTAAGATGAAGCAGGTATCGATTTCAGTTGGTCAACGTGGACGATAAGAAATTTGTCCTCATTATTAATACTATATATTGTGTGGCAGTAAGAATCGAGGACTAATTCTGCTAAAAGAGGAAGCCAACTTCAATCTCGGCAGTGACCTTATCGACAGAAGGGACGGTCCGTGCTAGAAAAAGTCCGAGATGTGGGGTTTAGAGCACGTGTGAACAAAGTAACTTCTCTTGCTCATTTGCGCAAATTTTCCGGTCAGTTCTGTCGCCACTATCGCCATGCGGGATTACGAAGAAATAGTCGCTTTCCTCGGCGAATACGGACCGTTCCAGAAACTTATATTTTTGCTCTTGAGCTTCAGCGTCTTCCCCAACGGTTTCTGCGGACTGTCCATAATATTCGTCGGGGATGTGCCAGATCATCGCTGCTCAATCCCCGCGAATCTCAACCTCAGCGAAGCCTGGATGAACAGGACGATCCCGCTGGTGCCAGGAGACGATCCCCACTACAGCAAGTGCAGCCGCTACCGCCTGGACGTGATCGTGAACCTTTCGGAGACTTTCCCCGACCCAGATTTGGTCAACATGTCTGGGGTCGAACAGGAGCCGTGTCTGGATGGGTGGGAGTACAGTCGGGAGCAATACATCTCCACCATCGTCAGCGAGGTTGGTGTCCGGGTTGATTAACTGCTCACACCAGAGGATCGGTCAGCCAAAAATAATCTGCGGAATTAATTGAGATGCTAGATTTTTAAATGCAAAGTTCACTTGCATGAGGGCGAGTTCACAGATGTAATTTTATGGCCAGTGCGATCTCGGAGTCCGAAGAACTTGAGTTTAACTTTGATTATGGATTTATAAACATTAGAATTCTGAATTTTTGCTCTGGCTATCAGAACCCTCTTCCTTAGTCTGGACTCCAACGATGTTGATCTAAAGGGAATCGTATACTTTCTGATTCAGAAAGGAAATGATGAAGAGAGGTTTGGCTGTCCATTCTTGAGATTGGTGAATGTCTGTAATGAACTGACAAGGAAAGTAATGAAACATAATCAGAACTCAAAACTGTGTAAGTGTGGTGCACTGTTAGACAGAAGCAAACACACAAAACCAAAGAGACTGTACAACAGGCTTTAATAGACGTAAACTTCCACAGAGCAGGCCTGGCTGTATTACTGTAAACTCTGAGTGAGGCCTCGGGCTCAGTCTGGTATCCCAGAGGGTGATTGCCACCCAGCCAGGTGTTGTCTTGTTCCCCATACTCTCCTGCAGGTACAGAGGTTGCCCCCTGCAGTAGGCCAGTGGTGTACCACCACAGTAGTCCCTGGGCAAGAGTCTGTCAAGGGAATTGTGCGCCAAGCTGTGTTATAAATCCAAATGATTGTAAAACCCTTTTTTTCTTTGTTTTGGCTGTCATGTTCTGGGGTTTGGATATTTCAATTGGGAGGGAGGTAAAATGGGGTGGGAGAAGTGCTAATAATCATAGCTGCAGGAAGGGAGGACTTTGTGGAGGGATGGTCCACTGAGTCAGTGTTGGTGGAAGCCAGAAACAGAAAGAAACACCATTCTTTTGTCAGTATTCCCAAGCCCCCATCCCACATCAACTCACAATATCTTCTGGGCCACTGAGGAGGAAAATGTGGAAAAAAAATAACAGGGTTGGTGTCATGGGTAACTCGGAAATCACTCACATTTACTAACATCTTCTGAGTCTGAAATGGTTAGATGGAGCTGAATTTGTCAGGTGTGTTCAGGATGTATGTGGTCAGGCTGACTAGGCAATGAACCTGGTGAGGTGACAGATTTCCAGGTGGGCGAGCACTTCGATAATAGTGACCCAGAACTCCCTGACATTTAGTATAGCCATAGATGAGGATAGGACCAGATGAAATGGGAAATTATTTAGTGGGGAAGGACTAATTACAATGCTATAAGGTGGGAAAATTAATTGGGAACAGATGTTTGCAGAGAAGTGCACAGCATAAATCTGGAGGCTGTTCTGGGATCACTTGCATGAGGTTCTGGAGAAGTTGACTCCACAGTGAGAGAGAGAGAAAATAATGGGAATGGAGCCAGAGTTGACAAGAGTTGTGGAACTGTTAGTCAAGAGAATGAAGGAAGCATAAATAAGGTTTAGGAAGCAAAAATCCTATTATAAGATGTCAAGCCAAGAACTTAAGAAGGGACAAGAGAGCTAGCAGGTGGCATGAGAAGGCATCCTACATGTATCTGAAGAACAGGAGGATGAATATAACATAAGAACATAAGAAATAGGAGCAGGAATAGACCATCCGGCCCATCGAGCCTGCTCTGCCATTCAATAAGATCATGGCTGATCTGATCATTGACTCAACTCCACCTACCTGGCTTTTCCCCATATCCCTTAATAACCTATTGTTCCTGCAATCCAATTTCTTGTGATTCATGCCCAAGCATTCCCAAGTTCTTCTGCACTACTGCATGCTGCATTTTATTTTACCATTTAAATAATAATCTGCTCTTCCATTTTTCTTATAAAGTGGATGATCTCACATTTACTAACTTAACTATGTATTTCTGCAACCTCTCCACATCCTCTGTACAATTTGATTATCTGCTCAATTTAGTTTCATCTGCAAACTTGGCTACACTACACTCTGTCCCTTCTTCCAAATCATCAGTGTAAATGGTGAACAGCGGCGGGCCCAGCACCGACCCCTGCAGCCCCCCACTTACCACTCTCTGCCAATCAGAAAAAACACCCAATTATTTTGATTCTTTGCCTTCTGTCAGTCAACCAATCCTCATCCATGCTAATATACTTCCCCGACTCCATTCATTTGTATCTTATTGATAAGTCTCTTGTACGGCACCTTATCAAATGCCTTCTGGAAATCCAAATAAACAACACCAACCTGTTCCCCTCTATCTACCCGCAACCATTACATCCTTAAAGAACTCCATCAAGTTTATCAAACAAGACCTGTCCTTTCTGAATCCATCCCGTGTCTGTCTGATGGAACCCCTTCATTCTAAATATCTTGTTATTTTATCCTTAGTGATAACTTCAAGCATTTTCCCGAATACTGGCCGATACTTACCCGTCTTGTGCCTACATCCTTTTTTAAAAAGTGTTGTGACATTTGCTGTCTTCCAATCTGCCGGAACCTGCCCAGAATCCAGAGAAGTTTGGTAAATGACTACTACTAACGCATCGACTATAACTCCCGCTATTTCCATCAGTACCTTGGGATACCTCCCATCAGGACCAGGGGATTTGTTTGCTTTCAGTCCCATTAGTTTGCTCATCACTGTCTCTTCTGTAACAATTGTTTTATTGAGGCCTTCACCTCCCTTCGCATTCCTATCACCACTCTTTGACATGCTGGATGTGTCTTCTACTGTGAAGACTGACACAAAATATCTGTTCAATGCCTTGGCCATTTCCTCATTACTCAATATCAATCTCCCTTTCTCATCTTCCAAGGGATCTATGTTGACTCTAGCCATGTTCTTCCGTTTTAAATATTTTAAACATCTTTTTGGTATCTGTTTTTTATATTTTGAACTAATTTACCTTCATAATCCTTCTTCCCTTTCATTATTTCCCATTTAGTTCTCCTTTGTTACCTTTTAAAGTTTTCCTAATCATTCAGTTTCCCACTACTCCTAGCTACTTTGTATACATGAGCTTTTAATCTTATACTTTCCTTTATTTCCTTAGTTAACCAAGGCTGACTCTTCCCTCTCTTACTGCCCTATTTTTAATGAGAATATATTTTTGTTGAGCACTGTTAAAAATCTCTTTGACAAGAGTGAGGGAGGGCTGCTCAGGGATAAACAGTGGAACATGTGCCTGGATGTAGGGGAAATATTGAATAAAAGAGTGAGCAAAGTAGGCAATAGACCAAAAGAAAATGACACTGGAGAAATTGTAATGAGAGACAAAGGGATGGAAGAGGAACTGAATTAATATTTTGTATCAGCCTTAACTGTGGAAGACATTAGTGGCCCAGCAGACTCTCATGGCTCTCTTGGAAGAGAAGTGAGTGCAGTCAAGATCATGAAGGAGATGGCACTTGGGAAGCTAAATGGTTTAAGGGTAGATAAGTTTCCCAGACCAGAAAGAATTCACCTTGAGTTCTGAAGGAGGTAGCTGTAGATATTGTGGAGGCATTGATAATAATCTTCCAGGAATCAAGGAAGTTTGGCATGGTTCTGGTGGACTGGACGATCACAAATGCCACACTGCTGTTTAAGAAGGGAGCAAGGCAACAGAAAGGAAATTATAGACCTATTAGTCTGATGTCGGTTGGGAAGCAGTTGTAATTGATTATCAAGGATGAGATTACGGAATACCTGAAAAGATAGGCCCAAGTCAGCATGGTTTCCTTAAAGGAAAACCATGTCTGACATATCTATTGCAATCTTTTGAAGAGATCACAAGTAGGACAGACATGGGAGATGCTGTGGATATTGTGTATTTGGACTTTCAAAATGCCTTTGATGAGCTGCCACACCTAAGGCTGCTAAACAAGATGAAAGCCTATGGAATTACAGGAAGGATACTAGCATGGGTAGAGCATTGGCTGGTCAGCAGGAAACAGGTTAGGGTTTTATTCCTTGGAGTGTAGAAGAATGAGGGGAGATTTGATAGAGGTTTATAAAATTATGAGAGATATAGACAGAGCAAATGCGAGTAGGCTCTTTCCACTTAGATTAGAGAGATAAATGCAAGAGGACATGGGATCCTATTCTGATTGGCTACTGGTTACCCGTGGTGTTCCACAGGGGTTGGAGTTGTGTCTGCCTCTTTTTATGTTGTATGTAAATGATTTGAATTATGAAATAGATGGCATTTTATCTAAATTTGTAGATGATACCAAAATAGGTGGTAGGGGAGGTGCTGAGGATACCAAAAGAATGCAGAGAGACTTGGATAGATTAGAAGAATGGGCAAAGAGGTGGGAGATGAAATACAATGTTTGAAAGTGTATGGTTATGCACTCTGGTAGAAGAAATAGATAGACAGACTATTATTTAGATGGAGAGAAATTCAAAATTCTGAGGTGCGAAGGGACTTGGAAGTCCTCGTGCAGGATATCCTAAAAGTTGACCTCCAGGTTGAGTCAGTGGTGAAGAGGGTGAATGCAATGTTGGAATTAATTTCTAGAGGGATAGCAAACAAGAGCATGGATGTACTGTTGAGGCTCTATAAAGCACTAGTGAAGCCTCACTTAGAGCCATAGAACACTCTACAGCACAAAAAAAATAGTTCTTTCAGCCCTTCTAGTCTGTGCTGAAAACATCATACCACTAGTCTCACTGACCTGCACCCATTCCATTACCCTCCAGACTTCTCCCATCCACGTATCTATCCAATTTATGTTTAAAACTTAAGAGTGAGCCCACATTTACCACATCAGATGACAACTCGTTCCACACTCCCACCACTCTCTGAGTGAAAAAGTTCCCCCAATGTTCCCCCTAAACCTTTCCCTTTACACCTTAAAGCCATGTCCTCTTGTATTTATCTCTTCTAATCTAAGTGGAAAGAGCCTACTCGCATTTACTCTGTCTATATCTCTCGTAATTTTGTAAACCTCTATCAAAAGTGGATGGATGGATCAGCTCATAATTAGATGGATGGATCAGACTCAATGGCCCAATGAGCCTATTTCTTCTCATATATCTAGAAGTAAATCATGAAAATCTGTAGGCACCGTGGCTGAAGTAAAAACAAAAAAATGCTTGAGAAGCTCAGAAGGACAAACAGTGTCTTATTTGTAGCAAAGGTAAAAAATACATAACCACATTTCAGGCTTGAACCTTTAGCCTGACGTCAGTGGTTAAGAAGATGTTGGAGCTGATTGTCAAGGGTGAGATTACACGGAGGCCCATGACATGATAGGCCAAAGTCAGCATGGTTTCCTTGAAGGAAAATCTTCCTTGACAAACTTATTGGAATTCTTTGAAAAAGTGACAAGCAGAGTTGATAAAGGAGGTACCGCACATGAGGTTACTTTAATGAAATAAAAGCGTATTGGTATTATACGAAGCATACAAGGGAGGATAGAGCATTGGCTGATTCTCAGGAAGCAGAGAGTAGGAATACAGGGATCACATTCAGTTTGATTGCCAGTTGCCAGTGGTATTTCTCAGCTTCTTTTGATGTTGTATATTAATGATTGAGATTACAGAATGAATAGTTTTGTGACCAGTTTGTAGATAATAATTTTAGGTGGAGAAGCAGGTAGTGTTGAGGAAATACAAAGGCTGGAGAAGGACTTAGATAGATTAGGAGACTGGGCTGAGAAGTAGAATGTCAGAAAGTATAGAGTAATGGGGAGAATGCCGGGCAGTGGGGTTGAGCGGGGAAATGGGACAGACTCGATGGGCTGATGGTTCTGGACCATCACTCTGGAATTTGGAAGGATTAAAAGATATGGATGGAATAGACCTGGAGAGAATGTTTCATGTCATGGAAGAGTCTAAGACCAGGGGGAACACAATTAAAGGCCCATCCCTTTAAAACAAATTTAAGAAGGAATTTCTTCAGCTGGAAGGTGGTGAATCTGTGGAATATATTGCCATAGGTGGCTGTGTATGCCATCATTTTGTATATTAAAAATGGAATTTGTGAGGAGAAAGCAGAAGAATAGGTTGAGAGGTGAAAAGTAAATCAGCCATGATCAATTAACAGAAGACAAAGGGCTGAATGGCCTAGATCTGCTCCTACTTCATCAAATTGCTGAGGTGAAGAGTGTTACCACCAATTTAGATGTTGTAAAGCATATGTATTTTAACACTGTGTAGAGAAATGTCTTTGCTGTATCTTTGTTGAGGATTACTTATTTGGGCTAATTTTTCATTTTTTTCTTATTCAGTGGGACTTGGTATGCAATGACGATTGGAAATCCCCATTAGCAGTGTCGGTGTTCTTTACAGGAGTGTTGGTTGGCTCTTTCATTTCTGGGCAGTTATCAGACAAGTGAGTTATTTCTTTTATGTAATTTTGCAAAAATATAACCTTTTCTGATGATTGTTGTTTGCTTTTTGTCAGAATTGCCACAGAAAAATACAAAGATGCTTCACTGAGTGTCAAGCTTCTCAGGTTGATGGAAGACCATGAAATTCACTGCATAATTGCAATTGTTTTTCAATGTCAGCATTAAACTGCTGATGTAAATGGAGTGGGGAATTATGCTGTGATTAATGTCAAAGGAGAATGATTAGGTTGTTTCCTGTTTCAATTAATCATTATGTGATAATTTTTTGTCAGAAATCTCAATCTGTTGTGAATGAAATATGAACTGTTGCATTATTATACACATCCAGAATAGGCCTGCATACTATGGAATTATCCACAAATTTCTCCATTCTTTACATAATGTTGGATGGAAAATCATTGCTCATGGATGAGTGCTGTCTCATTTGGAAAAGTACAGTGGCCTCTAGCCAAGCAGAAATATAATTTTTGTTACCTATAATATGGATGACTGGAGGCTGTCACAGTGCATGTCTTTGACTTCCTTGCTATCTTGGAGAGTTGTGCTAATTTGAGACTGCTTCTGAAGTCTCACTTGTGTCCCTACTCATCTCTCATATCATTCCATTGCAACTCCAAAAGAAAATGGATGTGCATCATCTCAGCAAACACATCTTCACATTCCACTTGGACAATCTTTGAAGTCAGAGATATGGGAACTCTTGTTCCATGTTTACTCCACTGATTGTCTTTGTTTAATTTATTCATTCATAGGACATGGCTATCACTGTCATTGCATAGGTTTTATTGTCCATTCATAATTCCTGAAGAACTGAGAAAGCAGTTGAGGATATACTGCAGTTAGATCCACTGTTGTCAAGATCTGAAATCTTAAGAATCAATGATCTTTGCAAATTTGAATCACATAATAGCCTGAATGAGTAAAGATGACAGATTTCCTTTCCTAAAATACATTAGTGAATGTGTAGAGGAGGAAGAGTTCAACAGAGCCACTGACTTGTGGACTTGTGGACTTTTTAAATAAGAAATAGATTATGATAAATATAAGGCTAAAGTTATGATGGTAAACATGAAAGTCTGTAGATGCTGGGGTCTAGTGTAGTACACAAAGGTACTGGAGAAACTTAGCAGGTCACGCAGAACGTGAAAAGTATTCAACATTCAAGCCTGAGCCCTTCTTCACGAATGCAGAAACTCAGGCAGACACCTGAATAAAAGGTTATTTTAAGGTTATGATAAGGTAGAAGGAAACCAAGAAATAATAGGGAGAGAGCGCGAAGAAAAATAGCTCTCTGATTGGAGGAAGAAGGGGAGGGGCTGAGGACAGGAGTCAGAAGGCTGAGGACAGAGAGAGAGAGACTGGGGAACAGGTTCATAGAAATTGGAAAAACTCAATATTGATGCCCAATCCCAATCTTTGCGTGCTGCCTACCCCAGCCAGAAGGTACAGAAACCCAAAGTGCAGCACTTTCAGGTTGAAGAACAATTTTTATCCAACAGAGGCTATTGCACCTCTCCACACAACTCTAATACAAAACATAATCACCCTCAGGACCACCAAAATATATCTTTGTGCTACTGAAATTTTACTTCTTTTTCTTGTCCTCAAATCAACGACAACTGTGAATATTTATTTATCTGTCTTTTGATATTTATTATATTGTTTTCTGCCTTACATTTGTGGTAATTTAAATGTATACCATTGTCATTGGTGTATCTTGTATATCTGTTTGGCTGAAGCAAGAAAGAATTTTAGTCTCTTTGTCTCTCTTTGGCTTGGCTTTGCGGACGAAGATTTATGGAGGGGTAAATGTCCACGTCAGCTGCAGGCTCGTTTGTGGCTGACAAGTCCGATGCGGGACAGGCAGACACGGTTGCAGCGGTTGCAGGGGAAAATTTGTTGGTTGGGGTTGGGTGTTGGGTTTTTCCTCCTTTGTCTTTTGTCAATGAGGTGGGCTCTGCGGTCTTCTTCAAAGGAGGTTGCTGCCCGCCGAACTGTGAGGCGCCAAGATGCACGGTTTGAGGCGCTATCAGCCCACTGGCGGTGGTCAATGTGGCAGGCACTAAGATATTTCTTTAGGCAGTCCTTGTACCTCTTCTTTGGTGCACCTCTGACACGATGGCCAGCGGAGAGCTCTCCATATAACACGATCTTGGGAAGGCGATGGTCCTCCATTCTGGAGACGTGACCTACCCAGCGCAGTTGGATCTTCAACAGCGTGGATTCTATGCTGTCGGCCTCTGCCATCTCGAGTACTTCGATGTTAGGGATGAAGTCGCTCCAATGAATGTTGAGGATGGAGCAGAGACAACGCTGGTGGAAGCGTTCTAGGAGCCGTAGGTGATGCCGGTAGAGGACCATGGTGTATCGTGTATATCTGTTTGGCTGAAGCAAGAAAGAATTTTAGTACATCTGTGAAAATAAACTCCCATTGGACATTGGCAGAAATGAATATTTATAACAGGTACTGATGTTTTATAATGATGGAAGTGTAGCCCTTGAAAATTGAACAGGGAAGTAAAATCAGAGAAAGCCCAAAAATTTTTCATTTTATAAATACATAAGGAGAAAATGGTAACAAGAGTGGGGCCTGTTAGAAATCAAAATATGACCAGTGTGGAGGTGGAGGACCTTTGTGTAGGGTTCAGATGACTACCTTGTCTATGGCTTCACAATGGTGATGTTGTTGGGAGGGAGTTGGAATGAGAAGTGTGAAATATTAGCATGTTTTTTTTTTCCCTATGCTCCAGATTCCTCCCACCCTCTAACAAAAAAATTGTACGGGGTTCAAAAGTTAATCAATATATTTGGGTGGCATAGGCTTATGGCTGGAAGGGCCTGTTACTGTGCTCTTTGTCATTTTATTTTATTTTAATTAAATTTAAACAGAGGAATGTTATTTTCTTCCAAGTAGCTGTGGTTGTGGAGGGGGTGGGGTAGGGGGTATTGTTGACAGTAGAATTGGGTGAGGTTTAAGGGCAGCCTGAACCTGTTTCCATAGAGGTTATTGCAGCTGAACCCATCATCATACTTCAGCAGACAGATATATCTTAGATCATTGGGTGACAATGTGTTTGAAGTCAAGTTAGTCTTTCAGCTGTTGTGGCCATGAAAGGTTCTATGATCACCTTCAATATTTTATGATTCCACAGAAAAAAAAAACAATCTGCTAGAGGAACTCAGAGGGTCGAGCAGGATCAGTGGGAGAAAATGAATTGTTGGCATTTGGGTCAGAGCCCTTCATCAAGACTAATTCAGGATTCTGTGATAGGTTATATTTACAACAAGCTGTCCATGAGGTAGGGTTTGGATGGTACATAACTACATTCCAGCTGAATTTCTGGTATATCCTTGCTGAATTCCTGCTTTTTATTCACCAAAGTGCACAAATCTTTGTTTGGAACATTGCTATTAAGTAACTAAGACATAAATAAATGTATAATCAGAGGCCTGACTATTTGAGTATAAATCTTCATTTGTTTTGGTTTCTAGGTGTGGAAGAAAGGTGATTCTATTTGGAGTGATGGTTGTACAGTGTGTATCTGGTATTCTTCAAGCATTCTCTCCAAATTGGGAAATATTCTGTCTTCTTAATTTTATTATTGGCATGGGAGAAATATCAATCTACATGGTTGCCTTTGTTCTTGGTATGTACCTGCAATATTCAATACCATCCAATCTACTATAGAACTTTCATTGCTGCAATACAATTGATGATTCTGTCACTCTATGTAATTCATTAATTTCTGTTCAATTGATGGGTAGAGCATCCATGGAGTTTTGAAATCTCATTCATTTTCTCATACATTTTGATGGAAAATGTCATAAAGCTCTGAAAACATTTCAGGCAAGTTGAAAACTTCATGTAGTCCAGTGACCTGATAATATTTGAATTCCAGAAACATCCAGTACTGTAAAACAAAACATCAATGAAAATAGCCACATTTTACATTTATGGACCTGAAATCCTTGGCTCTTCAACTGTAAATACCCTATGACTGGTAGGGATACAGTATCTACACAAACATACTGTATTTGTGTTTCCATCATAACAGGTGCTGAGCTTGACTAGGATAGTTCAAGCATTTTCCTCATGGCTCACAAATATTTGTAGAAAGTAGTCACACTCTGTTTGATGCAATAGCAAGGAACTCCCAGTGGCCAACCATTTTAATTCCACACACCATTCCCACACCAACATGTCTATTCATGATCTCATGCACTGCCAAACCAAGGCCACCAGCAAACGGGAGGAACAGCACACATTCATTTAGGCCATTCTACCACAAGATGGCATTAACATCGACTTCTCCAATTTCCTTTAAACCCTTCCCATATCTCTCTATTCCCAGGACTCTACCACCTTTCTTCCAGTTTCCCACCCCTTTCCCATCTCTCTCCATTCAGAGAGCTACCACCCTCCAATTATTTCTCAGCCTTATTCTCTTCTATATTCTCACCAATATTGTTACTTGTAAACCCGAGCTGCTCCCTCTTCCCGTTCATCTCTCGTCTCTTCTTCCCCTCCCCCCACATTCTTATTCAGGTACCTGTATGTTTTATTGCTCATACCTTGATGAAGAGCTCAGGCCCAAAACTTTGGTTAACTATTACTTCCTAAAGATGCTGTGTGACCTGTCATGTTTCTCCAGCACAATTTTTAATTGTAGTCATTCTGAAGATTTATGATCTTTTTTGCCTCATCTTTCATTTCAATTTCATTCAATTATTTTTCTGTTTCATCTTTAATTCTCTGTGTGAACATTGCTATTTTCCTGATAAATAGAATGATCTCGAGGAAGTTATTTTTCAGCTAATTTGGGTTTTATGATGAATTTGTATTTATAGCTTTTCAGACCTCAGTTATTTCTCATTATCATGCCCCAAATGTGGACTTTGGGTGTCGGTACCTGTGAATTTCATTATTCTTTAAATTTCCATACAAATATTGTTAGCAATTCCTTGGAGGCAACTGACCATCCTCTGGAGATTAACTTTCATGGCATGCAAAACTGTAATCCAGTTTGAATACAGAATCTTCTGTCCAGAAGTTAGACCATGTAGCACTTTTATGTGCTACAGAAACCAGTTTAAATGAAATTTTGAAAACAAATGAAAATACAAATTGTATGAGGTCCAAGATTTTCATTCTGGGTTCCCCATCTGATCCAAAGATATGCATAGAAACTTGGACTTGTAGAGAGGCATCCCACAGTGACTGATACATTCCTGGATACCACTTTTACAATTTTCATTCATGCATGATGCTGTGTAAGCTTTCATAATACCTGCTGAAGCATTTCCCTGGCCGGACTAGGAATCCAGCTCGCTTTCCTCAAAGATCATTTAGTGCTTTCTTGGCTTTACTTCAGGCTCCGTCCTTTCTCTAGAACAAATCTGAATCTGGAATCAGATGTTTATTTTTGCTTTCTCCGTATTCCCTCCACAATAGTTACCAAACTGCCACTCTGACTATTATCCTTTCCTCATTGCCAGTCCGACTCACCACCATATATTTTATCCATCTCAACAAATCTCACTCCTTGCTAGCACTTTTGTACTTGGCTACCAATCCAAATCTTAACTTGAACTCTGATTTCCAACCCAACCAAATATTACCCTGACACCAACTGCAAACCCTGATTAAGAAATCTTGGCAGCTGTGTTCTAATCCCCTCTCAAATTTGTCCATGTATGGATCAACCTGACTCTGATCCTTAGCCTTCTCCCCACCCACAGTTCCATTCCAACCTGTGATTACTTACCTTATCAATATCCCTCATGATTTTATAAATCTCTCTAAGCAATCCCCCACCCCACCAACCTCCCCACTTACCTTCTCCACTCTCAGGAAAAGAAGAAAGATGCATCTGAGTCCTGCAGACTCTCCTTATAATTCAAGCCAGTCACAGTAACACGCTAATTAATCTTCCACGCAACCTTTCCAGCTTTATGATCGCTTTCCTACAGCTGGGTGACCAGAACTGCACAGCATATTCAGTGTGGTCTCACCAATGCCCACAAAAGCAGATCACTAAAATTCTGCTGATGTACCTAAAATAAATAAATGTGTACAATAACAGAATATAGAGGGGGTGTTTTCTATGGTACTCATAGTCTGGAAGTGTTCAACAGAAATTTACCAAAACGGTGATTAAATTATGAGGAAAGATTGCATAAACTAATGTCCAGGAACATTAAAAGGGTATATTGACTAAGATTTTTAGGATTATACAGTGTAGTTAGATACTATTTAGATTTGAAGAAATCAAGAAGTGAACATAACTTTAAGAGCATGGGCTTGAGGAGAGAAATTGGGATATACTGTTAACCAGTATCTATCCTTGCTGATCAACACATTTGTAGCATTCCCTTATAATGGGGAGAAATAGGACTTAGTTCTTGACCTAAACATTTTCAATACTGTGTCTGCCTCTTGTGAGGGAATAATTCTTAATGGTATTTATTTTGTTTTCATTGATTGAAGATTTTATGTTCCACAAAGGGGGACAATTTTGAACTAGTTTCCTTTTATTGAACCTTAATTAATCCTCTTCAAGCATCAGCTTTTCTTCAGACAGATAGGACAATTAATAGTATAATCATATTAAGCTTATTATCAAGAGATGGAAGGTCAGTACTCATGATGGACTTGGCTCATTTTGCTGTTCTCTGCAGCCTTCTTCATTTCTGGGCATTTGAGTTTCTAAACCAGGCCATGGTACAATCTATAGAAGTTGAAAGAGTATTCAGTGACATGGCAAATATTAGATTTGATAGAAAGTGGAGGCATTGCAGTGACTTCTTCATAGTTACCTCAATGTGTTAGCTCCAGGAGATTTCTTACAATATGTGGGCTCCCAGGACATTGAAGGTTCTAACATTGTCTACTGCCTTGAGTCCTTCCAATGGAGATAGGTAAAATGTCCCTCATCCTCTCATTCCTGAAGTCGACAGTAATCTCCTTGGTTTTACTGACGTTGAGAGCAAGATAGTCATTCTGGCATGACAACCAGATTTAGGACTCATAATTTCCCAGTATTCAGCCAAGCATAGTGGTGTTGTCAGCTTTTTCTATATACCCACACTCATAACTTTGGAATGAATAAAGTTCATTCTCTTCAATAATGATTTTAAGTGCAGAGAATGTAAGCAATTGTAATTCATGAAAATACTTTAAAAATACAAAAAGTTAGCGTTAAATAATGATCCAATTGTTCTCTGGCTAGATGGAATAGATGATAAAGACACCAGAATTAGCCAAAATGCATGGTTGACAGAATCAGACAATAGAGATTGTAATAGCTCTGGACCCAATGTTTGTTCCCCATTATTGCATTTTGTTTTCTCTTTTTCTTTTCTAATAGAGACCACTGTTCATTTTAAGTGTTTTGTTCTTTTTCCTGCTTTGGCTCTTTGATCCCTAATTTCTGGACATTCCTTAAGTGGATTGAGACAATATATGGTCATTAAAATTTCTTTTCTTGGTTGATTATAAGTTCCAATTAACAAACATTCAAATTAATATGCTATTTTATAAATAAGTTGTGGGCATTTTTACATTTGAACACCAAAGAAAGGTTTCATTTGATATAAAAATTAAAATTGTAAATAATTTGTAATGACTATTGTTTGTGATTTTTTTTGTTGCAGGAACAGAACTTCTAGGAAAGTCTATTCGGATTCTGTTCTGTACAGTGGGAGTGTGCATCTCTTATGCTATTGGCTACATGTTACTGCCCTTGCTTGCATTCTACATAAGAAGTTGGAGGATGTTACTTTTGGCTCTTTCATTTTTCAACCTGGCTTGCATTCCTTCATTGTGGTATGTCAGATTTTTTTTTTTAATCCATAACTACTAGAAAGTTTAGATGTGATATTGTGTTTCTGGTTTTCTGCCACAAATTATAACTGCATTAAAAGAAGTATCCTCCTCAGATAAGTTTAGGGACTCAGATTTACATTGGCCATTCCCCTCAACAATATGTATACTGTTCTGTATATTGTTAGGTGGGATTATCATAGTGGACAGGTCTCTGGCATCGAGTCTGGATCATTGCCTAAGAAGGGAAGGGGAGAGAGGAGGAGAGCTATAGTGATTGGTGATTCAATAGTTAGATGAATAGATAGGAGGTTCTGTGGACAAGATCAAGACTCCCAGATGGTATGTTGCTTCCTAGGTACCAGTGTCAGGAAAATCACAGATTGAGTCCACAACATTCTCAAGTGAGAGGGAGAACAGCCAAATGTGATCTATGTTGGACTCAATGACATAGATAGAAATAGGGATGAGGTACTGAAGAATGAATATCGGAAGTTAGGAAGGAAGCTAAGAAGCAGGAACTCAACGGTGGTAAATCTTGGGATTGCTGCCTGTGCCTCGTGCCAATGAGGCTAAGAATAGAAAATTGTGGCAGATTAATGTGTGGCTGAAAATTTGGTGCAGGGGGCAGGGCTTCAGATTTGTGGATCATTGGGATCTTTTCTGGTGAGGGGATGTCCTGTTCAAAAGGACAGGCTGCACCTGAACTGGTGGGCTAGGACTGTTGGGGAGTATTTAAACTAGCTTTGCAGGGGATTGGAACCAGAATGTGAGGGCAGATAAGAGAGCAGAAAATGGAAAGGAGGATGCAATGTGTTGTGGATTTATCAGGAAGGATAGGCAGGGGAGGAAGCAAAAATGTGGTCAGTTGGAAGTCTTGAAATGTGTCTATATCAATGTAAGGAGTATTGAACAAAGGAGATGAACTTAGTGCATGGATCAGTCCATGGATTGACGATGTTGTGGCCATTACAGAGACATGGCTGATACAAGGACAGAATTGTCTGATGCAGGTACTGGGGTTTAAATGTTTTAAAAGGGACAGGATGAAAGTAAAAGTGGAGGGGAGATAGCATTACTGGTCAGGAATAGTTTAGATGGTGTAGAGGGAGTGTCTACTGAGTTGTGTGGGTGGAAGTACAAAATAGGAAGGGAGAAATTTCTGTATTAGGAGTAATCTATAGGCCCAAAAAAGGCCATAGGAGACTGAAGAACAGATGAACAGGCAGATTTTAGAGTGGAGCAGAAATAATAGGGTTGTTATTACGGGAGACTTCAACTTTCCAAATATTGACTGGCACCTCCTTATTGTAAGAGGGGAAGAATTTCTCAGGCATATCCAAGAATTTTATCTGACAAACATGTGGACTAGCCAACAAGAGGAGAGGCCATTCTGGATCTAGTACTGGGTAATGAATCTGGTCAGGTGATATATCTCTCAATGGGGAGCTTCTCAGTGATAGTGACCACAACTCACTGAGCTATAGCCAAGGATAAAAGCAGACAAAATAGTAAAAATGTTTATTTAGGGAAGGGCTAATTATGATGGGGTGAGACAGGAACTAGGGCTAGTAAATTGAGAACAGATGTTCTCAGGAGAAAGCAAAGAGGTAATGTGGAGAATTTTTAGGGACAAGTACATAGCATTCCAAATAGGTTTGTTCCACTGAGACAGGGAAATGATGGTAAGAAAAGGGAACTGTGGTTAACAAAACAGTTGAGGCAGCTAGTTAAGTGGAAAATGGAAGCATACATTAGATTTAGGAAGCAGAAAAGAGAAAGGCCTCCTAAGAATTATATGATAGCCAGGATAAAACTTAAGAAAGGATTTAAGTGAACAGGAAGGTGCTTTGAGAAGGCCTTGGCAAGTAGAATTAAGGAAATGCCAAAGGCCTTCTATGCTTATGGGAAGAATAGAAGGATGTCATGAGTAAAAGTAGGTCAATTTTACGATTAAGAAGGCAACATGTGACTTGAGGAGGAGGTTAAGGAGATTCTAAGTGAAAACTTTGCTTCATTTATCTCCAGAGAAAAGGAGCTCAGTCAAAGTGAAGTCAGAATAGAAGAAGCTTATGTGCTAGACCATGATGAGATTAAGAAAGAGGAGCTGCTAGACAAGATATACTCTAGGTTGTGGTGAGAAGGGAGGGAACAGATTTCTGGGATGTTGATGATCATCTTTGCATCCTCCTTGGCCACAGGGAGCATGCTAGAGGATTGGAGAATGGCAAATGTGACCCACTTGTTTAAAAAATGGTAATAGGAAGAATCCTGGGATTTATAGACTAGTGACTCTAACATCAGTGGTGGAAAAACTATTGTAAAAGGATTCTTAAGGACAGGATATACATGCATTTAGAGAAATACTGGCTTTTCAGGGATAGTCTGCATGTCTTTGTGAAGGGAAGGATATGCCTCATGAGTTTTTTGAGGAAGTAAAAAGAAAAAAATTGACGAATATAGAGCAATAGATGTGGTGTATATGGATTTTAGTAAGGCATTTGACAAGATCCCCCATGGGAGACTTGTTCATAATGTCATATGGCATGTGACCAATGGAACCTTGGTGGTGTGCATTCAGAATTGACTTGACTATAGAAAGCAGAGTAGTAGACAGAAAGTGTTCTAGCTGGAGGTCAGTGAGTAGTGGAGTTCCGTAGCGATCTGTATTGGAATTTTTATAAATAACTTGCATTGAGAGGTATTTGCAGCTGATATGAAAGTTGGAAGGGTCGTTGAAAACTGTTGTAAGCTTCAATAGAATTTAGGCAGGATACAGAGTTGGGCACCAAAGTGGTAGATCGTGTTCAATCTGCCTAAGTGTCAAGTAATGGATTTTGAAGGAAGAGCATGTGGCTGCCCGCCACAGTGGCGATCGAGCCGGCGCTCCGGGCGGCGATCGAGCCGGCGCTCCGGGCGGCGATCGAGCCGGCGCTCCGGGCGGCGATCGAGCCGGCGCTCCGGGCGGCGATCGAGCCGGCGCTCCGGGCGGCGATCGAGCCGGCGCTCCGGGCGGCGATCGAGCCGGCGCTCCGGGCGGCGATCGAGCCGGCGCTCCGGGCGGCGATCGAGCCGGCGCTCCGGGCGGCGATCGAGCCGGCGCTCCGGGCGGCGATCGCAACCAAACCCCAGCAGTGGCTCTGGCCCCAACAAGCAAACCGGTGAACAACAAGGGCAGCTTAAAGGCCAGCAACCCCAAAATGGCATTGGCCTTGCTGCACAGTCTATGGACAGGGACAGTGCACGAGGAAGAAGGGCATTGTATGCAAGAATGTACCCACACGTGGGAAACCTGCTTTTGTTGTGTATGTTGTGACATCAGCCAAGCAGGACCATGGCAGGAATGGTGCAATTATAAAAGTCGGGCCTGAGCCCTATTAAAACTCAGAGCTTAAGATGACCATACTACGTGTGTGTGTGTCTTCTTTCAAGTAGCATGCGGCTACAAGCACATGGTTAATGGTCGGAAATTTAACAGTGTGGAAGAACAGAGAGACCTTGGGATTCAAATCATAGATCTCTCAAGATTGCTGCGCTGGTTGATAGGAGAGTTACGAATGTCTGTGGTATGCTGGTCTTCATTATTCAGGGGATTGAGTTCAAGAGCTTTGAGGTAATGTTTCAGCTCTTTAAATGTCTGGTGACACCACATTTGGAATATTGGTTCAGTTCTGATCACCTCATTACAGGAAAGATGCGGAAGCTATGGAGAGTGTGCAGAGGAGATTTACCAGGTTGTTCTCTGGATTAGAAAATATGTCTTATGAGGCAAGGTTAGAAGAGCTAGGAGTTTTCTCTTTGGAACAAAGAAAGATAAGAGTGACTTAATAGCAGTCATCAAGGTCTTGAGAGGCAGATATAAGGTAGACAGCCAGCACCTTTTTTCCCAGGGTGGGAGTAGCAAACACCAGAGAACATCTGTACAAAGTGAAGGGAGGAAAGTTTAGGGGAGACATCAGGGGTAAGTTTTTTTTAAATACAGAGAGTTGTGGGTGACTGGAATGCATTGCCATGGGTGTTGGTGAAGACTGGAACAATGGAGGCATTTAAAAGACAGGCACATGGATGAAAGAGAAATAGAGGGTTATGAGGGAGGGAGGGTTTTGTTTATTTGGTAGGTAAATGTGGGTCAGCACAACATCATGGGCCAAAGAACCTGTGCTGAGCTGTAATGTTCTATATTCTGGAACAGCATTGTGTCTTGATCTGAGATCTACAGACTCAACTGGCTTAAATCTGTACACCTGCTATTCTGTCCTTTGCAATATATTTGGAAACAAGCCATTGCTGAATTGTTCATGACAAATTACCCATGAGTATGCAAATGAGATTTGTCTAGTATTTTCTCCATTTCTATTTTACCCCAGACTCCACACTGAGAACGAATGTTCTTCTGCTCAACTTTGCGCTCGTATACACAAATGATCTTGAATCTTTAAAATGTGCACGATGCATCTGAAGAGTTTGTTTTTCGTGTTTGGATGTTAATTCATTACTGTATTTGCATATTACAAAGAAATACATTCTTTCGCACTCCCTCCGTGCCCATTATTAGTCTGTGGCTTTACCATATTCTCCAAGCGTATTTCTCTATATTTGAACTCACTGTGAGACTGATCATGGCGCCACCTTACATCTAATTCGCTTACAAGAATTTGTGACTGAATTGTTAACAATTTAACAATTCACCCGAGAATCGCAATAGCACTCTGTAAAAGAGAAAATTCTGTGTTTTAAAATGTGTGTGCGCAAGCTGTTCTAGCAATTCCTCCCAAGCCACCTCTAAATACTCTGTCACACTATCCATAATCAACATTTGGGCAAACGGAACCAAATCTCAGATCATCAAGTTTTCTGATCATACTGAAACAGATTCTTCATTTACCGACCTGACTTGTTTTCCACTTCTTTAATCACTTAATGTGTTAGCATCTCTCCCACTATCTAAATGTTTTCACCTTTCCATCCCCAAGCACTGGAAATATGCCCATAATCTAATTGCCACAAAATTGCTGAGCATTCAGATTCCAATACACCCAGCTAAGTAAAATTTAAAATTATTTGTTTTTCTAAAAGCATTCCATGTAACTATTATTACTTTCAAACTTAAAATAAACTAGTTTGACCTTTCATTTCTGCAAGCTACAATACCATCTGGCCTCTCATTCTCTTCTTCAAAACCCTTGAAATTGAACCCATTTTCTAAAAGAAAATTTGCCTACTATACAGTGTTTGAACATATCCAATCGTGACCAATCATAACTGCTATTCTCTAAGGATTCTCCCTGTCTCATGAGCATCTTCCAGGTGCTCTGATTTCCTCCCAGCATTCAAAACCTTCACATTGTGGATTATTTGGAGTATTTAGACATCATGGATTTGTGTATTCAGCCACACAGTTTAGACTTCACAATTGATCGTGCCTGTTCCTGACTCTAAATTATCCATGCCACCTTCCTCCCCATTTTCTTATATATCTTAATTTATGCTAGAAGATTAGCCAAGTTTCAGATAATGATGCTGTGAATGTATTAGAAGGATGTACGCACTTCAGAAGATTTTCAAACTCTTTAATTTTGAGATACAGAATGACCTGCTCTACCCAAATATACTAATTAACCTTCAAACCCTGTATATTTTGGAGGATGAAAACCCATGCAGGCATGGGGAGTATCTAAGGCTACATCTGAACCAGAGAGAACTGTGGGGCTGTTGTGTTCTAGTAGATTACAGAAACATGGTTCCAGGACACTATTCCAGACAGCGATCCAGCTTGATGGCCCTGTGTGCTTCAAGGCAGACGGAGACTCTGCTGCTTCTGGCAAGATTCAAGGAGAGAGGACCATTTTTAGTTCTGTATTAAACAAATGAATGATGCCTCACGTCTCCATGTGCCGTGCTTTCTGAACATCAAATACATGGCACCTACATTCCATTGATGTGATCTACCGGGATTGTTGTCTAAAGAGGGCACGCAAAATCATTGAGGACCCCTTCTGTACTGCACACAACATCTTTCTGCTGCTCTCATCGTGGAAGAGATACAGGAGTATTGGAGCCAGCACCACCAGACTGAGGAACAGCTCTTTCCCAGGGGCAGTGAGAATGCTGAACAACCAAAGGAACTGTTCACACTTTCACACTAACCATCTGAGATTCTCATATGTACAAAACAATATTTATTTATTTATAATTTTAAATTTGGACATACAGGCCCATGAGCCCATGCTGCTCAATTACCACCCAATTAACTTACACCCTCAATATGCTTTGAATGCTGGGAGGAAACCAAAGCCCCTGGGGAAAATCCTGCAGGCACGGGGAAAGTGTACAAACTCCTTACAGACAGTGCAGGATTTGAACCTAAGTCCCAATCATTGATGCTGTAAAGGCATTGCACTAACCACTACACCAACCACACTGCCCATTTTATTTGTATTGATGTCATACTTGTCCTTCATATGCATTGTTTGTCTGTATGTGTGTTAAATCTGGTTGTGTGTCTGCATGTTTTGCACCAAGGACCAGCTGTTCCATCGGTTATACTTGTTCAATCAGATAACAATAAAGTGGACTTGATTTGACTTGACTTAACATACAAACTCCTTACAGTCTGCACGGGATTCAAACCAGTGTTGCTGCAGTTGGAATAGGTTTCGCTAACCGCTAACCATGCTACCTGATGATTATCAATGAATTCACATAAAACACATATTTAATTAGGAGTGAGTAAATTGCTTATTGGAAGTTCACTTTAAACTCTGACACTGGGCTACCACTTCATCAATTTAATGGTTTAAAATGTTGGAGTATTATTGGGGTGAGCAGGAAGGTATGGAGATATTTTGTGTTTTTCATCATTTGAAAAGGCATTCAAGTGTTAACATGCTCAATATTAGATGTTTTATTATGTCCTCTAGACCTCTTTTGTGTACATTAAAAGAAATAAGGAATGTAAAACAAATAAATGGATAGAGCTGTGACATGATCAGTTGCCACCTCTACTTGATGCAGACCATCCAATCCACCTAGAACAACAGGAAAAGGTTCTTCTGTTCCCAAATTGACTAGCTTGACTAAAATTAATTAATTGGCAGTCTGAAGCTCAGAAATGAATTAAGAACAAAGAAATATTGTATTGGATGCAATTCTGTAAAGCAGCAACTGTGATTGAAATTATTCTTACATCTTTCCTCCAACCATTGCAAGATTGAAGAGGCCCAGGTGTCATCAAGCTGTCATGTGGACCGTCAATGGGAGGTGGATAAGATCTAATTCAGTGCCAGGATGGAAGTAAATGGACAGAAACTCAGCAGGTCAAAGAGCATCCATGGGTAGAAATGGGTCATCAGTAATTTAGGTCTGAATTCTTGATCAAGACATAGATAAAACAGGTAAAATTACATATATACAGGGTGAAAGAAGCTGGGAGAAAGGCCCAGAGGGTTATATAGACTAGCACAGGTGTGGGATGGGAGGTAGGAAGAAACCATCAGGATGGAGGCCATGGGAGTTCAGAATCAGAATTTATTGTCATGAACATGTCATAAAATTCATTATTTATGTGGCAGCATCACAGGGCAAATATTGCTGCAAATTACATTTTAAAAAATAGTGAGAAAGTGAGGTAGTTTCTGTGGTTCATTTTCCATTCAGAAATCTGGTGGCAGAGGGGAAGAAGCTGTCCTTGAGCTGCTGAATGCTCATCTTCAGCGTCTTGCACCTCCTTCTTGATGGTAGTTGTGTGAAGAGAGGATGGCCTGGGTAGTGAGAAAGGCTGCTTTCTCAAGACATCACCTCTTGTGGATGTCCAGAATGGAGTGAAGCCCAATGCCCTTGTGTTTGGTCTCACCAAGGTGGACAAGACCACATTGTAAATGATACAGAATGTAGGAGCTATGAAAGCTGAATGATTCTTGAAACATATTCAAGTTCATCAAAGGTATTAACAAATTTCATCTCCAATCATTTGCAGCAACAATTTTGCCCAGTCACCAGTTTGAAATAGTTTGTGCTGCATCAACCTTCAGTCACTTATGAACAACCAGCACATAAATGTGAGAATTAGGAGCTGGAAGGGGCCATTTAGCTTTACAAGTCTACGGTGCCTTTCAAGATGTGGCCGGATCTTCTACCTCAGACTCATTTTCCTGCAACTTCCCATTTCCCTATAATCCTGTTACCCTTAATAGCAAAAGAATCTCTTGATTTGAATGAATCTAATGACTGACTCCCCTGCATTGTCTCTCAGGGTGTAGAATTTCATAATGTCATCATCTTCTGAGTAAAGAAATTTCTCCTCGTTCCTGTTCTTGCCTTATTCCAGGACTGTGATTCCTTGTTCTCGATTTCTCAGCCAGTGATCATCCTGTCTGCATCCACTGTGACAAGCCCATGAAGAATTTTAAAGATTTTTTATTCTTTTAAAATCTAAACAACAGAGGTATAGTTGACTCAGTCTCTCCTCAAATGAGACATTCCAGTGAATGTATATTTTTTTTAAACTAAATAGATCAAACTTACAATAAGGAAATTAATCAATTTTGTTCCTTTTCTGAACTCAGAATCCCACCTAATTTTGTATCATTACAATCTTAGGAGAATGGCATTTGATTCTCTAATCCAGTTAATTTGATATAGATTGTAAATAGCCAAGCAAATGTGATTGATCTCTGCTTATCCATAAGTATAATTTATTTCCTTAATCTGTTGTTGCAATGTTCCATTGATTATTTGGAGGCGGAAAGAAGCCTTAGATTTGAATTAATTTACTGCTTCTAATAATGATGTGATTGGAGATTTTTTTTTCTAGTTTATTACAAAATATGCTGTGTGCCTTTGTTGGGGTGTAATGTCAAGTTCAAGTTTCTTGACTTATGTACCAAGGTACAAGGAAAAGTTTAAATTTTATGTCCATTAGTACAGCAAATAAATCATCATACAGAGTGCTGGGTTACAGAGAAAACAACATTTTATTAATGTGAGGTTCATTCAGAAGTATGACAGCACTTTTTTTTAAAGTCACCGTGGAATGTTGACTGGAAGGAGCTGAGATTAATTTTCTACAAGAATTCTATTGTTATTATGAGAATAATGTGTTTTTTGATGAGTCACAGAGGAAAATATGTGTCTGTGTGGGAAATACCTATGGTTATCTTTGGTTTTATCCCAATGGAAAGAAAAGTAATTGATTTTTAAAAAGCATGAAAACCAATATTCAGATTTCACTCTTCACAGGTTATCACATGGGTGATTAAATTAAACACTTTCCCTATTTGCTCTTTCACTCTAGATCTCCCTGTGCAATGTGCATGTTAAGAGTAATGTACTGATTGAAAATAGTAAACATTTACCAGTGGAATAGAGGAGCATGGTTTTTTTTCAATAAGCCTGTCAGGATATTAAAAAATCTATTGCACCACCTCCTGTCATTGGCATTTCTGAATCCACTCCAAGATTTAAATAAAAATACATTTATCATGTGTCAGCACAGAATATTTAAATATTGTGCATTATTTGTCAGTTTAGTATCTAATTCCTAAAATAACAATTTTAAATTTTAGGTTTATTCCTGAATCTCCACGCTGGCTGATGTTAAAGGGAAGGTCAAAGGAGGCTGAAAAAATACTCAAATATATTGCAAAGAAAAATGATATCATAGCCCCGGATGTCCTCTTCAGTGATCTTGAGGTATCGCTGACAATATTTCTGCTTACTTTGTGATCATTCAGCATTCATATAGGTATCATTTTTGTTATATTCCTCCCTTATCCCCTCTTGTTACAAGAGTATACTTCCATTGTTGTAGGTCAGATATGAACTTGGTTCTCTGTGTAGTTTTTTACACCCAGAAGGAAACACACAAATATGTTGCCAGAAAAAGCAATCATTATATGCTTATCAATTGACACTTGAGAACCAAGATGAATAACCCTTTGTAACTTTCATGGATGACGATTGCATCAGCAAATCTATAAAACACAGGTTCAGACAAAATTCACTCTGCTCCAATTATTATAATTTGGTCCCTTGCCTCTTCAATCTCTAAAGTATACCTGCAATGTATTTCTATAATGTCCATAACATGAGTTAAATTTACTCAAGGAAATATATGGGAATAAACTACTAATTGCCAAAACAAAAAAAAGGAAGGATCCTGGTTTTTATAATATATCATTTGCCAGTGATTTGGATAAACACAGTGTCCCAGAGATGGCAGCGGAGCTAAATTCAAAGGCATGTCCTTTAACTAAGGCTCATCCTGCAACATTGACTGTGTGTCTCCACAGATGCTACCTGACTCTGAATTCCTCCAGAAATTTTGTTTGCTTCAGATTGCAGTCACCTGCACTCATAAACTCTGGTGTAGAATTCAAGAGCAGGGAGGCTATGCTGCAACTTCCAAAAGCATTGGTTCAGCCGTGGCTGAGTAGTGTGTGGAGTTCCTTTACTGTGTTAGAGGAAGATGACAGAAAAAATTCCACAAATGGAGCATTTCAGTTAGGACGAGTAAATGTGATTTGACAAAGTTGAGTAAGTGGCAAATGCATGTTGGTTGCAGTTGAACATGAATAATGTAATATTCTAAAAACAATTTTGATATGTGCTGTATGTGTTTGGTGCTCAGTGAGGACACTGGAGGCCAGAGATGCTGGATAACTAAACACAGTATTAAATTAAAGTAAACACAGTAAACCTTGAGCCACCAGCGGGGTGGGGGGGGGGGGGGGGGGGGAGGTTGTGGGGAGGGAGGTGCTCCTCTCGAGCTCCACTCTCAACTGGGGTTTTTCAGTTCCCCCACCCACCCTGTGCATGCTCACAGCGTCTTGTACAATGTCCCGTACATGCTGTACATGCTGTGCACGTAGTACGAGCTGGTCTGCAGGTAGCTGCCTACAACCCCTTTATTTAGCTTGTACCTATGGAGACACAAGGAAGCCCTGTCAGGTTAGGTTCAGGTACATGCTAGTCCAGTATTTTGGATTAGGCTGACAGACCCTTCCAGCCCTCATCCGATATAAACCCGCAGGTGATGTAGAGCACACATTCAAACTCAGGCCCGCGGGCCAAATTTAGCCCTTGATATAATTATATTTGGCCCGCAAGATCATATCAAATATGTATTAGAGCTGGCCCGCTGGCCGCCGCGCCAGTATAGCGCATGCACAGCTGATACTACAAATCCCAGAATGCTTTGCAAATGCGTTGGCGCCGGCCCGTCAGCCCGCTAATCTCCCCCACCTCCTCTGTTTACATTCATTAGCATCTGTGACCTGTCGCCCAACTCACATGTAATAAACCCCTTACGAAAAATGGCCAAACGAAAGACAGAAAACAGGACCTTTCAAGACAGGTGGGAGGAAAACTCTGACCCCAGAGTTTGATGAACTTGCATCTAAGAAGAGATGCCAAGTATCTGCTTTAGACCCAGGTGCATCAGAGTAAATCACAGTGTAGTAAGGTAAGCTTGGATTAATATTTTCTTTGGTTAACTTTGGACTGTTCATAGTTGAAAGATTGGATTTTCATTGAAGCAAGTTGTTATTTTTTTGACTTGTTGGCTTGTGAAAAAAATACATTTAAAAGGAGCTTAAAGGCTAGAGAAATATTATTTATTGAATATTTTATTTCTCATTTGTTAATGCTTCTTCTGGAAAGAGTTTAACCAAAACTATTATTAAACATTTATTTTAATAAGAAAAAGTTTAACATTACATATGTTGAAAGAAGAGAAAACATGCAGATGTTGTTGAAAATATTCAATAAATATTTAGTTTGGCCCATGACTTAGTCCAAGTTTTTAATTTTGGCCCTCTGTGAATTTGAGTTTGACACCCCTGATGTAAAGGGTTGTATCTCCTCCTCATCCCCTGTCATTCTCACTGGCAACTTGGGGATGTAACTCTCGGGCCAACTAACCTCTGATGCGAATTGTGCTGCTTCCCATGGATTCCTCATTAGGTCCTTTTCGTCATTTATATCTGACGGTGTGGCTTGTTTGTCTGTGGTTGCCCCATTACGTTCCTCTCTTGGGCCTCCAGTGGCACTGGGTTTATCCCATTAAGAGGGGCTGGGTCTCGTACCGAGAGAATGTGGCATCGATTTCTCTGGTATTCTTTCCCTTCTGATGAAAGCAGGTATGACCAGGGCTCATTGCAAGCTTTCTTTACTAGTGCCAAATGGTTGTATCCTTGGGGGTTGTAACTGGGCTCGCCCTCACAGAATGGGGGAAGGGGTTTGCTCATCTTGTCATAGTGCTTCTTTTGTAGGGCGCGTTTATGCGATAACTAGGAATAGATTACGTCGGAGTCGCCTGGTGTGATGTTGTGGATATTGAACTCCTCTTCAGTTGACTCGTCTTCTTCAGTCACTTGGTTCACCGGTATCCGATCTCTTTCTCATATCGTTGTTCTTCAAGTGCTCCTGCACACTTGCACAAAGTTGTTCCATATCAGGCAGTTCCTGCACTGCCTTCCCCGGGCTGGGCACTTGTCCTTTTTGTGGGCGTGTTCGAAACCACAGTTCCTGCAGGTGGCTGCCTCTGTGGGGCATTCTGGTTGGCGGGACTGTGCACTACTGCCCTGTCATCAGATGTTGCTGGGAGGGGCCGTCCAGCGACTGCTACTTTTGCCGGGTTTCTCACCACCGAGAGAAGCTTGGCGCCACGTCTCTGTAGTGGCCTCCGCTGGGTGTGGTTTGGACCATGTCTATGTTTGCCGGTTTCTCTGAGGGTGCCACCAGGCACCTACTCCCGGCCTCAACACTTGTCTATGGCTTTACATATTGTGAATTTGCTGTCTTGTAGCAGCGTTTTTTCTCATTTCATTATCAAGCACACTATGTGGTCCTTTATCAGGTCATTGGTCAATGTGCCAAATCAGCATGTCTTGGCTTTCAACCTTAATGCACTGATGAAGGACTCTATAGGTTTTCCTACCTCCTGGTTCCTTCTGTAAAACTTCAGGTGTTCCATGGTGATGTTAACCTGTGGGCTGCATGTTTCCTGGAACTTTTGTTTCAGTCTCTCCGGATCCTCTCTGGACTCCGCCGCCTGAACTCTTTGATTCTAGTCTCTAACCTTGAGTGCATATACGAACACTCACTCCCTCTCAATGATCTCTGGACCAGTCAAGTAGAACAGAATATAGGCTTTTATGCACGGTGGCTTGTCCAAGTGCACGGCTGTAATAAAGATGTCATAATCCTGATCAAAATTCCTCCGATCCTCCAATTGCCCTCGAATGTCAATGGGTCGGGGTGTCTACATCCACCAGGCATAGTCACCAGGAAAACGTGGTCGTGCACTTACTGCATCACAAAAGAAACCAGGTCTCTGCCTTCAAGCTCTGCTGATCCCAATTCTGACACCATGTATTATGTTTGGTGCTCAGTGAGGACACTGGAGGCCAGAGCTGCTGGATAACCAAACACTTTATTAAATAAAAGTAAACTCAGTAAACCTCGAACCTCCAGCAGTGGGGGTGGGGGGGTGAGCCACTCCTCCCGAGCTCCATTCTCAACTGGGGTTTTTCAGTTTCCCCCGCGCATGCTCACGACGTCTTGTACGGTGTCCCGCACAAGCTGTGCACCTAGTGCAAACCGGTCTGCAGGCGGCTCCCTACATGTGCAGCATCTGAAGAATGCAAATAGACTTCGCACTAACATGAATTGAAGTTTATCAACACTCTTTCTGATATTGCAATCTGCAGGGATCACCTACTGCATCCGATGCTCCCAGTATAACCTCCTCTGAATTGAAGAGACTGGACACAAGAGTGGGAGATGTGCTGAGCTTCTCCAGCACTTTTGTATCTGAAACTACAATCCCAGCATCTGCAGACTTTTCTGCTTCACTGAGTTTTTAAACTGAGTAAAGTTTATTCACTGACATTGCTATTTCAGGAAGATGTTTTGATGTCTAAATGATCTTTGTATCCTCATAAAAACACAAAATAGCTAATGAAACTCAGCAGGTCTTGTAGTATCTATAGGAGGTAAAGATATATAGCCAATGGTTCAGACCTGAGCCCTTCTTTAAGGTATGAGCAAAGAGCTGGCAGATGCCTGAATTAAAAGGCTGGGTGATAAGGGAAGAAAGGGCAGGGGGAGGAGCAATCCGATCCTCACCATCAATCAACAGACAAAAGGTGATAATTGGACAGGAGGTGAGAATTGATTGAGGGAGGGGGTTTGAATGTGGAACTGGAGGAAAGGAGACAGAGGGAAAGTGAGATAGAGCTGGAGGAAGGGAGAAATAGTGATAGAGGAAGAGAAGAGACAAGTGTGTGAGGGGGGGGGAGGTGCTAATGGAAGCCAGAGAAGTCAATGTGAATGTCATCTGTTTGTAGGGTACCCAGTGGGAATATGAGGTGTAGTTCCTGCAGTTTGTGGGTGGTCTCAGTCTAGCTGTGTAGGAGCCATGGACAGACATGTCGACATGGGAATGGGGCAGGAAATTGAAATGGATTGCCAGTGGGAGAACCCTGTCATTGCAGCGGACAATGTTAAGGTGCTGAACAAAGCAATCCCAGTTTGCGTACAGTCTCTCCGATGTGGAGAGACCACGATGGGAGAACCTGATACAGTAGATTCACAAGGGAAGTATTGCTTCACTTGGAAGGAGTGTTTGGAGTCCCAAATAGTGGTGAGGGAGGAGGTGAGGGTCCAAGTGTAGCACATCCTGCAATCATAGAGGTAGGTGCCAAGGGGGAAATTTGTGGTAAGGGAGGAGTGGACAAGGGCATCAGAGAGGGAGAACTCCCTGCAGAACACCCAGATGGAAGGAGAGGGGTGATGTAGTATGTGGTGGAAATGGAGGAGAATGATATGTAAGAAGTTTCACGCCATTCGATTGCTCTCTTTGTATCCTTTTCACATCTCACATTCCTGAACCAGATTTAAATTGTCTGTATACTTGGAGATGTTAACAAAGAGTCATGTGGCACAGAAAAGGGTCTCTCAGTTCACAATATACAGTACATGTTGAACATCAAGTAACAATTGACACTAATCCCATTTGCTAGCATTTTGTTAATTGTCTTCCATGCCTTGTCAATTCAATTGGATTTGTACATGCTTCTTAAGTGTCATGAGAGTCTCTTCCTCCACCAAAAAGAAGCACATTCTCTGGTTCTCCCTTTATTATGGGGTGTCTACGGGGTGAATGGGGGGTCTGGGGAGGGGTAGCACCTCTGGTGAGGGGGGGGCCTGTCATGGCCTTTTTGGGCAGCTCATCCACTTTTGGTTTCATCTGACACTCAGCTCTCACCTGTGGCTCCAAGTAGCTGTAGCCCACGCAGCAGCCATACCCAGATCAACTGTATTGGCAGACAAGCTAAACCAGGTGAGGATAGCTGATGGGTCTTCAACAACAGATATTGTGGAGCGCCAAGAGCATAAGTCACTTTGATATCCTGGTCATCCAATGCAGCAAGAGAGGTCTCCAGCCGTGATGGATGTCTGTTCCATGGGATCAATGTTTCTTCTGTTGAGAGAGTGGGATCGTCCTGTGCAACAGCTGTTCCACTTAAAACTCCATCATGTATAGATTCTCTTGTGCAATTCATCTCTGTTAACCCAACCCATCAACTGCACAACAACGTATCATCTTCAAACCAAAGGATGACCAATAATAATAATAATTACACTCTTAACAAACTCCAAGAAGTTTGTTCAGCAATTTCAATTTCCTCAATCAATGCTCCTTTTGTCCACCCTTTATTTCGATCTCCCACCCTGGCTCCAGGAGCACATGGGTCTCTCTCTCTCTCTCTCTCTCTCTCTCTCTCTCTCTCTCTCTCTCTCTCTCTCTCTCTCTCTCTCTCTTCACCCTTCCTAATCCTCCCCTCTCTCCCTTGAACCCTTCCTATTCTCTACTTCCTGATCCATCCATTCTCCTCCCCTTGCTGACACCCTCCACTCCATTGAACTTCCCCCAACCCCTGCCTGGTTTTCACCATCCTCTTCGACATTCCCCTCTTGCAGTCTGAACACTCCCTCCTCAGTAGAGGCCTCATCTTCATCCCCCTTCACCCACATCTTAAGGAGTTACGCGCATGCCATGATGCTGAAATCTTCATCCGTCGGTTCCGTCTCCATGACTACTTCCACAATTATAATTCTCCATCTCCATGTGACAGATCCCTTCTCCAGCTTTAAAACTTCTTCCTCCTGGGCACCTCATTCCAGATTTCTATCCGCTCTGGATGTTTAAATTTCCAAATGCCACTGTGACATCAACTGTATTGACTTCACTACTTCCCTCACTCATTCCAATCTCACCCCCTCAGAACACCTGGCCCTCCACTCTCTCTGCACCAATCCGATCCTCATCATCAATCTGCAGACAAGGGTGGCACTGTTGTGGTCTGGAGCACTGATATCTATTGTGGCCAAAGCCAAAAAATGACAACTCTCAGATACCTCCTCTTACTTACCCTCCCCATCAAACCACTGAATCACGCATGCTCTGAACTCATCATTTCCAGTCATCTCCATGTCATGGCCTCCAACCTATTGTTTTCCAACCCAGCCCCACCCATTTCTTCCTCCTACCCAAGATCCACAAACCCAAGTGTCTCAGCAGGCCCATCATGTCCACATGCTCCTGCCCCACAGTATTGGTGTCTGCTTAACTTGACATTGTTTTGTCCACCCTGGTCCAGTCCCTGCCCACCTACATTTGGGACACTTCACATGCCCTCCATCACTTCAACAACTTCCAGTTCCCTGAACTTGATTGCCTCATGTTTACCATGGATATTCAATCCTTAATCACCTCTATTCCCAGAGTGAAGCACTCAAAGACCTTCATTTTTTTCAAGACAATAGACTCAACTATAACCCTCCTCCGGTTGACAGAATTTGATCCCACCCTCAATAATTTCTCTTTTGACTCATCTCATTTTCTGCAGGTTAAAGGTGTAGGCTATGGATACTCACACGAGCCCATGCTATTCCTGCATTTTAGTTGGCTATGTAGAGCAAACCATGCTATAAACCAACACAGGCAAGGCCCCTCAACTCTTCCTCTGCTATGACTACTTTGGTGCTGCCTCATGTACACATGATGAAGTCGTTAACTTCATCCATTCTACTACCAAATTCCATCCCAACCTTGAATTCACTTGGTCCATCTCTTACAATCCTCTCCCTTTCCTCAATCTCTTTGTCTCCATCTTGGGAGACAAACTCTCCACAGATATGTTCTATAAACCCACTAACCCCCACAGTTTCCTTGACTACACCTTTTCCTACCCTGTTCCATGTAACGATTCCCTTCTATTCTTTCAATTTCTCTATCTCTGTTGTATCTTCACCCAGGATGAGGACTTGCATGCCAGATCATCAGAGATGTCCTCCTTCTTCAATCAAGATGGCTTTCCCTCTGCCATCATCAACTCATTGCTCACTTGCATATCCTCCATTACCCTCACATCTGCTCTGGCCCCCTGCACCCCCAGACGCAACAAGGACAGGATTCCTCTTGTCCTCACATATCATTGCATCTTCCTCCACATCCAACATATCCTCCACCATTTCTGCCATCTATTATGTGATCCCACTAATAGACAAATATTCTCCTCTCCACCTTCCACAGGGACTGCTTCCTTCAAGACTCCTTTGTCCACTTCTCCCTCCCTGCCAATTTCCCCTTGGGACCTATCCCTGTGACCACAGGAGATGCTCCACTTGTGCTCACACCTTCTCCCTCACCACCATTTTAGGCCCCAAGCAGTCTTTCTAAGTGAAGCAACATTTCACTTGTGAATCTGCAGAACTCATCTACTTCATCTGGTTCCGTTGTGGTCTCCTTTATATCAGACAAAATGGGAGATCGCTTTGTTGAGTACCTCAGCTCTGCCTCAATAGCGTGGATCTTACAGTGGCCACCCATTTCAATTCTCCATCCCATTGCCTTGCTGACATGTCTGTCCATGGTCTCATGCTCCTCCAGACTGAGACAAACTGCAAATTGGAGGAACAATATCTCATCTTCTGACTGGACACCCTCCAAATGGATGGCATTAATATTGACCCCCCCCCTTCCACTTAGCTCTTCCCCTGTCACCTTCTCGTCGCTCTTACTCTCCCTTCAGTTGCCTTTTGCACAAACATGATAAATCCTTACCTCATCCCTTTTCATATCTCAATAACATCTTTTATTGGTCTGGATTCCTTCCCCAGCCAGCATTGTCTGAATTCTGAGATTTCCTGCTTCTGGCTCATTCTGCTTATTCCTTGAAGAAGGGCTCAGGCCTGAAACATCAGCAATGTATATTTGTCAACTATGGACGTCGAAAAGACTGGCTGACTTCCATATAACTATAACCATATAACTGTTTACAGTACGGAAACAGGCCATGTCGGCCCTTCAAGTCCGTACCGGTTCACTTGAACAACTCCACTAGCTCCTCCGCAAACTCCTGAGGAAGTAGAGGCTTTGTTCATGATGCCATTGGTGTGTTTAAGCAAGAATGTTTAATATTTAACAAGATAATAGATAATGAATTTAGCCTTGATTCCCAGTTGTCAATCTTCCTTCTTTGTAAGGAGTTCTTGAAAATTTATCACTGTTTATGCATAAAAATTAATAAATGAATGCTCACTAGGTCCATAGAGCTTGTCTCATGCTATTAATCCTCCAGCATTTTGGTGTGTTTTTATGACAGTCACAGCATTTGCAGACTTTCATCTTTCAATCCATTCCCACTAATGTTTTCTCTGTGATCTGCATGCCACCAGAGTGGGGATTTCCCAATGATGACTCATTTTAATTCCCTACCCCATTCTCTTACTGAAGTGTCTCATGCGTGCTGCCAGTCTGAGACCTGCCATTGGAAGCACTCTCCAACCAGGTAGCATTAACATTGTCTTCTCTGATTTCCATTTAACCCCCACACTCTCTATCTCTATTTCTTCTTTCCCCCTCTCTCCTTTTCCTTCTGTCTCCTTTCCTCCTTTCACAGAGCCACCACCACCCATGCTCAGTTCTCTTTTCCTCTCCTGTCCTCCTATCTATGTCCAATTATCACCATTTGTCTGTAGGTCTATGCTCCTCCCACTGCCCTTTTTTAGAAATTCTCCCAGCCTTTTGAGTTAGGTGCCTGCCAGCTTTTTACTCATACTTTGAAGAAAGGCTCAGGCTGAAAATATCGGTTATACAACTTTACCTCCTTTGGATGTTGTGAGTCCTTCTGAATTCCTCCTGTATTTCTGTACTTTTTATTATAACCCATCCAGTTTATTATCATCGGCTTGAAATCTGAAATACAACATTGTTCTTTTCAGTCAACTCATTGATAGTCTGCCCAATCATTGTTTTCTGGTTGCTTGAAAATAGCACCATTGACTTTCCTGAAACAAATAAGTGAGAATAATATTCTGAAATGCACAAATGTGCTGGATATACTCAGCAAGTTATGCAGTATCCTTTGGAAGTAAAGTTTAGCCAAAGTTTTCAGCTAGTTTGCAGTTATAAATAATATTGTTCTTTGATCCAGGGAGAATATGATGAATTTTGACATGACACTTACAAACTGCAAGAAAAACTCAAGAAAGAAATCAGGAAGGCTAAAAGAAGACATGAGGTTGCTTTGACAGACAATGTAAAGGAATATTCTAAGGCTTTCTATAGATATATTAAGAGCAAAATGATAGTAAGGGACAAAGTTGGTTCCCTTTGTCTTAAAGCAAACAAGTGAAGATAAATCCCTGGGGCCTGCCTAGATATTTCCTCAGACCTTGATGGAGGCTCGTGCAGAAATTACAGAGGCTCTGGCAGAAATGTTTAAAATGTTATTAGCCATGGGTGCGGTGCCAGAGAATTGGTGGGTCTCTAAATGTAACCCTGGAAATTATAGGCTGGTGAGCCTGACATCAGTAGCAGGTAAATTATTGGAAGGTGTTCTAAGAGATTGGATATACAATTTGAGTTGGATATACAGCCACGTACTAATTTGAGATGGTCAGTATGACTTTGTGCATGGTAGGTCATGTTTAACCATCCTTATGGAGTTTTTTAAAGAGATTACTGGGAAAGTTGACTAAAGAAAGGCTGTGGATATTGTCTTCATGGACTTTATAAGGCCTTTGAAGAGAACCCACATGGGAGGTTAGTAAGGAAGGTTCAGATGCGAGGTATTCATGGTGAAGTAATGGGCTGGATTTGACAATGGCAGGATTGAAGAATCAGAGAGTAGTGGTGGATGATTGCTTTTCAGACTGGAGGCCTGTGACTAGTGATGTGCCTCAGGGATTGGTACTAGGGATCATTGTTATTTGTCATCTATATCAATGATCTGGATGAAATGTGGTAAATTGGATCAGCAAATTTGCAGATGATATTAAGATTGGAGGTATTGTGGACATCTGTGACAGATTATGTAGTGTTTGTATTGAATATAGATATAATTTTGGGAGATAAATTGGGGCAGTTTTTTTTTCATGTAGGTCCCATACAAACACTTTAAAACAGATCTTATTTAAAATACTAGAGCTCTGCTCATGCTAGACAATCAGACGCCAAGATCCTTTGCAAAATCTTTGGAGAGTGCCCAAGGGACTTCACTAATGGGTTATTGTTTACAAAAAGGCAACAGATGAAATAACTCGTCAGAGCTGCAGGCTGTCTGGAATGAAACTTGCTGTTCTAAGAGGGTCATGTGGTTTTGCAAGCAGAGGAGAGAAAAAACAGGCTTTCTCTCTGAGAGAGAGAGGGGGGACTTCAGTTCTACAATGCTCCAGTCAACAGAAGCAGCAGCTCAGACTGGAACAGGACAAGCTGGAAAGCTTGTAGAAAACCCCATTTAGAAGATGGGTTAAGGGTGCGTAGTTCAGCCTGCTCAATGCCCTTGTAGTTCATGCAAGAGGAGACGACTGGCTGCCTAATGTTTCACTTGAAATAAGAGAAACAAAAAGGAACTCTGTAGTGGCCTGAAAGAAAGAGGTTATAATCTGGAGAACCCTAAGGGGGAAAGTTTATTTGGCAAGACACTGAAGTGGCTGATTAAAAAGGAATTAGTTGTGGGTGTCAGTGAACAACAAATCTCTCTCTGAAAACCGACAAGAACCTTCCTGAGCGGTAACCATTTACCTTTCAAGCACTGAAGCCTGGTGAACTTTATAAATGTTAAATTCTGTGTTCAGTATAAGAATTGCCTGCAACTAGTGAACCTGGAGGATTGAATAGTGAAATTGGACTGTGAATCAAAGAACTTTTCTAAACTTACACACACATTACATACACGTGCGCTGAGAATTAGAAGGGGGTTAAGTTAATAGTGATAAGTTAAAGTGTGATTCTGTTTTCATGTTTAAAAAATTAAAAGTAACTTTTGTTTAAGTAACCATTTGTCTTGGTGAATATCTATTGCTGCTGGGTTTTGGTGTCCTCTGGGTTTGTAACACAGCAAAGAAGGTTTTCAAGGCTTGCAGAGGAATCTGGACCAGGTGGAAAAATCAGCTGAAAAATGGTAGATGAAATTTAATGCAGACAAGTGTGAAGTGTTGCATTTTGGAAGGACAAACTAAGAAAGGACATACATAGTAAATAGTGGGCACTTAGGAGTGTGGTAGAGCAGAGGGATTTGGGAATACAGATACATAATTCCCTAAAAGTATTGTCACAGGTGGATAGGGTTGTAAATAGAACTTTTGGCATATTAGCCTTCATAAATCAATGTATTGAGTATAGGAGTTAGGATGTTATAGTAAAGTTGTATTAGACTTCATATTTGGCATACAAATTTGGAGTACTGTATGCAGTTCTGCTCACCTAACTACAGGGAGGATATCAGCAAAACATAAAGACTGCAGAGAAGATTTACTAGGATGTTGTTTAGACTACAGGAAGTAAGTTACAGGGAAAGGATAAAGAGGTTAGGACTTTATTCCTTGGAGCGTAGAAGAATGACGAGAGATTTGATATAAGAATTTAAAATTATGAGGGGGATAGACAGAGTAAATATAGGTAGGCTTTTTCCAGTGAGGATAGGTGAAATAAAAACCAGAGGAAAAACACAAATTGCTGGAGAAGCTCAGGTCAAACAGCATCCTTTATGTAGCAAAGATAAAGATATATAACCAAAGTTTCGGGCCTTGGGCCCTTCATCAATGAAAGGGAGGTTGGCAAAGGCAGGAGATGATAGGTAGAGAAAGGAGGGAGGGCAGGGCTATGTGGGTAGAAGAACGAGAAAGACAGGAAAGGGGGGGAGAAAGAAAAGGTGAGCAGGTTTAGTGGAAAGCAGTAAATTCAATACTCATTTCATCTGGTTGGAGAGTCCCCAGATGGAAAATAAGGTGCTCTTCCCCCAAACTGCAGGTGGTCTAGGTGGGATAGTATACAAAGCCATGGACAAACATGTGAGCATGGGAGTGTGACTCAGAATTTAAATGGTTTGCTGCTGGAGGTAGCTGTTGTGGTGAACAGAGTGGAGGCATCGAGCGAAGCCATCTCCCATCTGCAACCTATCTCAAAGGGTGCACCAGGTGCAGTAAATAAATCCTCTGGATGTACAAGTAAAGTGCTGCTTCATTGAAAGGACTGTTTGAGGCCTTTGTGGTAAGGGAGGAGGTGTCGGTGCAAGTGTTGCATCTCCTGTGAGCACAGGGGAAAGTGACAGGGGTGCGATGGGTGTGGAAGGATGAGTGCACAAAGTAATAATGGAGGAAGTGGTCCCTGCAGAAGGTCGAGAGGAAAGGAGAAGGAAAATGTGTTTGGTGATGGGATCCTGTAGTAAGTGCTGGAAATTCTGGTGGATAATGTGTTGGATGTGGAGGTTGGTGGTGTGGTAGGTGAGCATGAGGGGGATTCTATGTTTGTTGCATCTGGGGGCTGGAGATGCCAGGGCAGATGAGCGAGAAGTGGAGGAGATGCAAGTGAGGGTTGAGTTGATAGTGGTGGAGGGGAAGCCATGTTTGTGGAAGAACGTAGACATTTTGGAAGATCTGGACTAGAAGACCTCATTTTGGGAACAGATGCAGCAGAGATGGAGAAATTGAGAGATGAAATACTTGCAGGGGACAGGATGTGAAGAAGTGTAGTTCTAGTAGTTGTAAGAGTTGGAGGGTTTGTAGTATATGTTGGTCCTGGTAGTTGTGGGAGTTGGAGGGTACCAACTCACCAGTGGACATGAGTTAAGAATGTAAGGGGAAAAGTCTAGCTGAACATAAGGAGAACTTCTTCACACAGAGAGTGGTGGGAGTGTGGAACTAGCTGCCAACTGAAATGGTGAATGTGAGATCAGTTTTAACATTTAAGAGGAATTTGGATGGTGCATGGATATGAGAGGTATGGAGGGCTATGGACTGGTTGCAGGTCAATGGGGCTAGGAAAACAAATGGTTTGGCACAGACTAGAAGGTCCGAAGGGGACTGTTTCTGTCTTATAATGTTGTATATAAACATGAATTCATTCGTAATGGATGAATATTTATTATGTGCAAGCAATCGAGTATTACTTTGGACATTATGCTTGGTACAGACCTGTGGTCAAAGGGACATTTCCTTGATAATTTCATGTTAATTTATGCCAATTTGAACTTGCAGTGAAAGATCATTATAATAATTTCTATTAATCTATGAAAAAACTGTATTTCTTTTTATTATTGCAGCTTGAAGATATGATTGTGAAAAGTATGCAATCTTATTCAATTATTAATTTGGTAAAAACTAACAACATCCGACTCATTACAATCATCAGTATGCTGTTGTGGTGAGTATTTCATCAATCATAGTTCAGTAGGAGGTCACTTGTTCCATGATATCTACAATGATCCTTTATGTCCCCCTGCATCATTTTTACCCATATTTCTGCAAATCATAATTTCACATTGCATTAAATCACTCATCTTCATTTTACATAGAGTACAGAACATTACAGCACAGTACAATCCCTTCAGCCCAGAAGTTGTGCTGACTGATAGAAACGTACTTAACAAACTAAACTTTCGCAACCTTACACCCATAGCTCTTTAGTTTTAGTGTGTCAATGTGCCTAAGAGTCTTTTACAAGTCCCTTTTGTACCAGCCACCACCACCACCCCAGCAATGCATTCGAAGTGCCCACTACTCTCTGTGTAAAATATGCACCCCAACTTCTCCTTAAATGTTCCTCCACTCACCTTGTACAGATGTCCTCTGGTATTTACTACCCTTACCCTGTGAAAAAGTTAAATTCTATCCACCTAATCTACGCCTCTGATAATCTCTATTAAATCACCTCTCATCCTTCTTTGCTTGAAAGAGAAAAGCCCTAGCTCTGTTAACCTTGTCCCATAAGACAGGCATCATTCTGGTAAATCTCCTCTGCATCCTCTCCTTAGCCTCCACGTCCTTCTGCAATGAAGCAACAAGAACTGAAGACAATATTCCAAATGTGCTGCTAGTGCTTGTCAATCATCTTGAATCTATTTACAGTCACAAACACTTTATGGTTTTATAACTGTACCAATGACCTTTGGTGTTCTCTGTTCTTAAAAAAAAACCCCTCATACTTATCTACTCTTTCTGCAATAAATTTCTCTGGAACATTTTCAATATTAATATATGTGTGCATGAAATTGGACACACTAGTACATCAACAGTATCCAAACCTTTTGCCTTTTTTCTCCAGAGAGTAGATATTTAACTTTTTTCATTCACGTTAACTGCTCAACAAAGCTCAATAGAGTCTTAACCAAACAGTCACCATTATTTCTGAAATGTGGTTCTGCTGAAGCTTGAAAAACTGAATTTCAGTTCTGTTGCTTGTGATGTAGAAATCACTGTATCTGTGTTAAGCAACAAGGACAAAATTCTTCTTCTGTGCTTCTATTTATGAAATCCAAAATATCATATGCTCTTTTAACTGCTCTGTCATCCAATTCTTTTTGCTTTCAAAAATTTGTGCATCTCCCAGACGTCTTTGTTCCCGCTCACACAAAATCCTTGCTAGTTTGTGATCCCTCTCTGTTACTCACAAATGCATTATCCAACTTTCAACTACTCTTGGAAGTCGAGAGTTTTTAAAGTTAAGCACAGAACCAGAATTTTTTTTATGCCTGTTTAATTCCAGCCCCTTAGCTACTCAAATAAATGTCAATAATCCTTTCAGCTTAAATGATCTTGAATTCATCCTTTTGAAGAAGAGAATTTCAATCTACGTTATTAATACTTGGTGCAAATTAATGGTATATCTCCTCTCATGTACTTTGGTGAGATTCTCAATAGCTAGCACACTGAATAACCATTGAGGCAGGGGAATAATAAGAATGCAATGTGGTTATAATGCACAACATTTGATTTTACAATAAATTCCAATGGAAATGCTACTGTTTTTCAAAGAAGTGTGGTCATTTCTAGAAGGTTAATTGGGTCTCAAAAACTTGTGTTCACTTTCTAATATTTGACAATAATCGGTGAACTAGATTTGTGGCTGTCTTCTGTTGTGAGATGGTAGATCTAATGTCAAAATGGAATATAATGGTTTGAACCAGGAAAGAATTAGAACATACTTTCAAAGATATTTTATCATTTGTTGCAGGATGATTATAACAGTTGGATACTATAGTCTGTCATTGAACACTCCCAATCTTCATGGCAATGACTATTTGAACTGTTTCTTCTCTGCTACCATTGAAATTCCTGCCTACACAGCATCCTGGCTTTTTCTTTGGAGGTTTTCACGCAGGTTCACCCTTTCAGGCACACTTCTTCTTGGTGGAGCTCTCCTTTTACTCATCCAATTCATACCTTTAGGTACATTATTTTTAAAGTCCTTCTAAAATAATTGTCATCTGTTTTTTGTTGAACATTTCAAACTAGAATTTCATGGTTTGCCCAGGTAAATGGTTCATCTAACCTGGAAGGGGTTTTAAAATTCTATTGCATAGTTCCATAAACTACCAAATGTCAGTGATCTTGGATATATTGTAAGGGTCAGGTTCTGGATGGAGAATACTGAGAAAAAAATAGTGGGATAAAATATTCCCAGGAAAAAATGGTGAGAGCATGAAATACCTTAACTATGATTTTCTAGTTCTTTTGATTCATGAAATGTTTCCTGTAGATTTGGAAAATTGTGCTGGTGTTCATCTACTTTAATGAAGCATGAGAGAAGGAAACCAGTTTCCTTTTAAATGAATTAACAAGTCTGCAGAAAGTGTTAACTTCTTTATATGGCCCAAAGACAAAACTACATCATTAAAGGACCCAAAAAGTCTTTTTTTTTTCCTTTTGGATATGTTCAAAGCATTTGGTGGATGTGGAGTATAAAATCTTTGAAACAAAGTTTCTTGAAGTTTGAATATTTTGCAGGTCTCTTCGAAAGTCTTTGTATCTATCAAAATTTCATAATTTTTTGTCTTTAAGAACTGAAAAATTCCACTGGTAAGGCGACATTAGTAGTTTCAATTTTAAATGTGATAGTCTCGTGTTTCTCCATGTATTCTGCTGTCATCATGATGGTGGAATAGGTTCTTCCTGCATTTGAATGTTGTTTTTTTTTGCGATCCCATCCAACCTTTGACATTGTTAATGCAACATCCTCCACCTCTATCAATCAACTTAATGGTCAAAAGGAATAGTGATATATTTCCAAATTAAAATGGTTTCTGATTTGGAAGAGAGGCACCAGGTTATATTCCCCTTCTCTTTATAAATGGCAGAAGAGATGTAGTTGGGCTTGATGAGAAACTGCAGTGGATTTTAGAAATGATGAACACCAGGTCAGGATATGAAGGTGAAAGGTGAGAGTCTTAGTAGCAGTCGACAGGATGTCAATCAATTCGGTTACTTTGTTATCAATAGTATTGGGTTACCACTCGTTCAAACAAGTAAAGAGTATTGAATTAAAACTATTGAATTAAAACCCCAACAAACAAGTAAATTTAAAAATGATTGTTCATAACTGACTTTATTTTTAGAAAAGTGACACCAGTAAGAAAACACACTTCATTTTGTATTATTAGAACAATGCCAGCTATAATTTTCTTCAGCAAGTTATTTGATGGAGCTCACATTCAATGCTGTATCCCTTAGGTCTTGTGTCATTTTATAACACTATTTTGTAATATGAGCATTACTTTGTGTTGAACCAATGTTGTTGATTTCCTTGCCATCATCTTTCATACAGCATTTGTTAACTTTGGCATGCCATTGCTTAGATATTGATTTGGGGCTTGCCTGACTTCACAGTCTTGCGTTATTTAGTTTTGTAAAACCGGTCATTCAGCATGAGTTTGTAAAGTTGACATGGGGCATGTTAGCACAAGAGTGATATTTGTCATGTAAATTGGGCACAGAATTAAACTCTGCAGCTGTGTCTTTTTATTCTCTTGCTGGGCACTTGTCGAGAATGCTCCATGGGATTGTAGGTAGAGCTGGAGAAAGATGACAGGAGACTAAAGATAGTCTCTAACAAAGTCAGTTCAGTCTTGATGTGTTGTTGAAGGTACATTTTATCACTGAGAATTTCTTAACTATTCCAATCTATAGTTTTGTCCCAAGGTTCAAGGACAATAACTGTGAAATACCAAGTTCCTATCTGGTTGCTTGCCTGAAGTACCTGTCTTTTTAAAAAAATAATAAATGTAATTCACCCACTCAGACTGAATAGGATATCTTTCATCTGTCAAATGAGTCCCATCCTTAAGTGTCTTGTTTCATGAATAAACACAATGAACATAGATGTGTCCTTTGGAGAAATATATTGAAAATTGTGGCAGTATTCCTTACTTTCCATTAATATTAATGAATGAGGAGCACACCATTGCATCCTGATTTATAATTCAATCTGACATATGTTTATGTCATGTGTGGGCAGATGATAGGATAATACAGACAAGAACATAGAAACAAATCTACCAAGTTTATGATTGTTTCTGGTTTATTTAGATATTTCAAAACTTACTACTGTGCTGTTGATGACTGGAAAACTTGCCACCACATGTGGCTTTGCCATGATTTATGTCTACACCGCTGAACTGTATCCAACGGTAGTACGAAACATGGGCATCGGTGTGAGCTCAATGGTCTCCAGGATGGGCTCTATCTTCTCACCTTATATTTTCTATATTGGTAAGATAATTGCTTAACTTTGGAACATAGATGAAACAAAACTATTTTCTGGTTTTCTGGTGATGTTCCAGAGGCCAGAAACTCTTTCAAACCCCACCCTTCTAGTGTAAATGGTGTAAATAGAGATAAAGAATGCAATAATGCAGAATAAAATTCTTACATTATTTCAATTTTTTTTGTTTTTTGAGAATAAGAATTAATCTTAGGGTTAGGGGTTGAAAAGGAGAGATTTAGCAGATAACATCTGATTGGGCAATCAAGCAATAGTTGAAGACAAAGAGGTTGAAATGGAGAGACTCAGCAGATAGCAGCTCATTAAAGGCAATTGCAGTCAAATGACCCAACCATCACTTTAAAAGTGAGAATCTGTGTAGTGGAGTAGTCATCGTCGGAGTTGATTGAGTCAGAGTGGAAAGGCTCAAGAAGCTTCGCGAATAGAGGATGAGGTGGTGGTGCAGGAGTTGAAGTAAGAAAGGGCCACCCTCCATCTCAAACAAAAATGATTCAACAGGTAGGCACAGGTAAGGGGAGGTTTTATATATCATATCTTTTTTTCCTCTATCGTAGATCGTGAGAATGGCAGCCCAGGCAAGGGAATGTTCTTCTTGCAGTTCTTGATGATTTCATCTGTGAAAAGTGCATCCAGCTTCAGTTCTTGACAAATTGATGCGACAGGAGTTACAGGGATGCATTCACACCTAGGAGGCAGGAGGAGGGTAGATGGGTGACAGTCAAGAGAGGGAAAGGGAACAGGCAGGCTGTGCAGGGCACCTCTGTGGCTGTTCCCCTGAATAACAGTCGTTGGTGGGGAGGGGGGGGGTTAATCTACCAGGGTCAAGGCACAGCAATCAGGTCTCTGACATGGAGTCTGGTCCTGTGGCTAAGAACGGAAGGGAAAGAAGAGGTGAACTGTAGTGATAGGGGATTCTATAGTTAGGGGGACCGTTAAGTGGTTCTGTGGAAGAGATTGAAAATGCCAGATGGTATGTTGCTTCCCTGGTGCCAGGGTCCAAGATACCTTAGATCGAGTTCACAGCTTTCTCAGTAGGGAGGGTGAGCAGCCAAATGTTGTTGTGCATGTAGGGACCAATGATGTGGGTAGGAAGGGTGAGGAAGGAAAGTTCAGGGAGTTTAGTGCTAGGTTGAAAGACAGGACTTCCAGTGTTGTGATCTCAGGATTGCTACCCAGTGAGTTTAGAAACAAGAGGATAATGTAGCTTAACACATGGCTAAAGTCATGGTACAGGAGGGAGGGACCGTGCGACCTGTTCTGATGGGACGGTTTGCATCTGAACTGGAGGTGAACTAATACCCTTGAAAGAAGGTTTGCTCGAGCTGCTCTGGGGCATTGAAACCAGATTCGCAGGAGGAAGGGAACCAGAGTGTCAGAGCAAACAGAGGAGTGGAGGAAGGAAATGATTATGTGAAAATTGCACAAAATGTTTGAAATCAACAGGTTATAGGTGTGGAAATGTTTTCATGTGTACTTATTTCAATGCGAGGAGTATAGTAGGGAAGGCAGACAAGCTTATAGTATCGCTTGGCATGTTGAATTATGACAATGTGGCCATTAATGAAATTTGGCTGCAGAAGGGGCAAGAGTGGCAGCCTCATGTTCTGTGCTTCTGTCACTTATGACATTTTATATACAGTGTGTGTGTGTTTTATATATGAAATACACACACACACACACACACACACACACACACACACACACACACACACACACACACACACACACGTATATATCTATCTATACTACACACACATATGTATATATCAATCTACTACACACACACACACACATGTATATATCTATCTATACTACACACACATATGTATATATCTATCTACTACACACACACACACACACACACGTATATATCTATCTATACTACACACACATATGTATATATCTATCTACTACACACACAACACACACACACACAGATATGTATATATCTATCTATACTACACACACACATATGTATATATCTATCTACTACACACATATGTATATATCTATCTACTACACACACATATGTATATATCTACTACACACACACACATATGTATATATCTATCTACTACACACACACACACATATGTATATATCTACACTACACACACACACACACACACACACACACACACACACACACACACACACACACACACACACACACACACACATATATATATATAACTATATAACAGCATATACACGTGGTTCAAAGAGTTAGATCATATTGGATCCAGAGTGAAGTTGCCAACTAGATACAGAATTGGTTTGGTAGAAAGACTCTGGTTGATGGTGGTAGTGAAGGGTTATTTCTCAGTTTGATCACTGTGACCAGTAGCTGTCTCGAGATCAGTGCTGGGTTTCCTTACTTGTCAATACATTAACAATTTGGATGAGAATGTGGGTTGCATGCTGAATAAGTGCAGATGACACCAAAATTGGTGCTGCAATTGACAGTGAAGAAAATTATGTATGGTTACTACAGGATTTAGATCAACTGGGAAAGTAGGCGAAGGAATGACAAATGGAAAATAACTCAAGAAATGTTTAGTGATGCATTTTGGCAAGTTAAACTAGAGTGAATGGTGGAGCCCTGGGAAGTGTTGTAGAACAGAATGACTGAGGGTTACAAGAATGCAATTCCCTGAAGTAAAACACAGTTAGATGGGGCAGTGAAGAAGTTACAATGGCTTACTATCAAGGCATTAAGACATCATGTGACCATTGCTCTGTGTGTGTGTGTGTGTGTGTGTGTGTGTGTGTGTGTGTGTGTGTGTGTGTGTGTGTGTGTGTGTGTGTGTGTTGTGGGGCGGAGGGTGGGGGTGGGGGAGAGAGAAGAGGAAAAATATCCTTCTTCCTTTCTCTCCTTTTTTTGTCAAATAACCTATTTTCCCTCTCCAGCATCCTTCCCCCTTAATTATATATAAAATATCAAACACATTTTACTTTAGTAATTTCTACCCATTGATGCTGCCTGATCCACTGAATTTCTGCAGCTACTCATTGTTTGTACAAGATTCTAGCATCTGCAGTATTTGTGATTTTATATAATCTCATCTTTGGAATAAGTTGCAAAGGCCATGTGAAGCATGGAAGTCTGAAGATGCTCTAATTGTAGTAAAAACCCAGAAATGCTGGAGAATCTCAGTCAGTCTCACAGCATACAGTACATAGGAGATAAAGATATATACCGATGTATAGACCTTAAGGCCTTCTTCAAGGGGTGAGTAAAAAGCAGGCAGGCACATGAATAAAAGGCTGGAGAGGGAAGAATGGGCAGGGAGAGGAGTGGATATACCTGACTCTGTGTCAATTGATAAACAACACGGCTTCAGAAGAGTCACTTTGACAGCCTCTCCTTCGACATTTGAGAAGAAACAGTCATTATGAACACCTTCAATAAAGCAGTCAAATCTAACTGTGGTGGTAATGACTCATGGATCTGCCACAGAGTGAGTCGTTGCAAGGGTTCTGCTCACCCACCACCTCCCAGTTAGAGGTGCTGATCTCCAGTTGTGGTGTGAATTCCATCAATTTAAAGGCACAGTAGGCATGAGCTTCATGTGAAAACTCTAAGATAAATGATGGAAGATGCATCAACTTTACTTGGCTCCTTTTTGATGTCATTAAACACTTTGTCAATCAGAAGAGAGAGTGAAAGCACTGGGATGGGATGTCAGAAAACCTATCTACTGCCTCAGACATCCACTAAACTGGAGTTCAATCAGGATCCTAGATGCTGTCTGGATGGAAGTTATAATTCTCCCAGTGACCACATGGGTTTCCCATGAAGGCTCCAGTTTCATCCCACATCCCAATGATGTGTGGTTCAGTTGGATAAATGGTCTCAAATTGCCCCAAGCATGTAGATAAGAGGCAGAATCTAAAGGAAGTTACTGGGAATGTTGAGGGGGATGTAAAATGAGATTAATATGGGATTAGTGTAAACGGCTGGGTGATTGTCAGCATGATCTAGAAGGGCTGAAGGGTTTATTTATGTGTTTAAGTGCTGCACATCTCTCTGACTCTTACATGTTGGGAGGCTGAATGTACTCAACAACAAAATGGCAGTATGTGGACTTGACCATGTAATTATCCATCAAAATTTCAGACCAGTTCTCAAATTAATCATTGGAAAAAAACATTATATTTTACAGAAAAATGTTGACTTACAAAAATAGACACAAATTCATTTGAAAAATGGAAATTAAAAAGAATCTGTACAAATAGTATTTTACAACAATGTGCAATGCTCCAATATGGATTCTAAGGTCTTCATCTTACTAGAAAAACTATCTTTTTTTTTTCCCATAGGCATCCATCAGGAGTTTTTGCCTTATATTCTAATAGGAAGCTTTACAGCATTATCAGGAATTCTAGTGTTGTTACTACCTGAAACGTTCAATCATCCTCTCCCAGACACCATTGAACAGATGCAAAATATCAAGATGTAAGTTGTAATAATGGTCTTTTTTTTTCTCATTTCTCTGTTCAGACAGGAGATCATATAAATATAATAGTTGCCAGAAAATTGTAATAGCAGGTGATTTTAATTTTCCACATATTGATTGGGACTCCACACTGTAAGGGCTGGATGGATTAGTGTTTGTAGAAGTGTTCAGGGAAGTTCCCTTAATCAATTTCATATCTATGCTTCCTACCTCAGATCCCAGAGAAATCTGGCAGTGCACTATCTCCATCATACAGCAATATCATTCCAGCCCACTTCCTCCAGTATAATTTATCTACTGCCTCAAGACTACTAATTCTGGCTTGATGCAGTCCTGGATGTTGTGCAAGTAAATTTCAGCTGCTGGTCTCACACAATCAAGCAGACGTTTTCCATCTCCAGTATTTTAATTATTCATAATAAGTAGTCAATACTTTTTAATTTTCCACCTAATAAGTTAACATTGATTTTTCTGATGAACCATTGAAGGTCCAGTTTCCTTTTCTATCTTTGACATGCACTATATATTTGGTGAATGGAATTCTTCACTATAGAATTTGTTGACATACCACCTGATACTAATGAAGTAATAACAGTCTTGAGTGATATCCATGTATCCATCCATGGAATGTGTTGGGAAAGTTTTAGTTAACATTCATTCTTTCTCACAACACTTTTTATTTGACAACAGATTCAGATGTCGAGGTGTGCCCAAAAATCACTTTTGTACTTTTAAGAAAAATAAACTTGAAGACTGTAGTCAAAGGATGGAGGAAATTTAAACAACAACTGACCTGCAGCAAAGCAAAAACGGACAATCAAATTACATTGTAATCATTTACAATAGATGTAAAATTGCAATTAAAACACACATGGATCACAGAACTATACAAATCAACAGAATATTGAATAATCACTGGCGTGAAGCATGATTGGCTCTGAAAAATTGCAGATGCTGCCTGATCCACTGTGTTCTTCTAGCAGATTTTTTACTGCATAATTTATTTTTTTTTTCACTTTCACAATTTTACAACAGAAAAACTTGCTCATAATTTGGACTGAAATACATTATCAGGTGATTTTGATAAAGGTAAAGATTCCATTATTGTCATGTAATACTACATTTAGAATTTAACATACATGAAATTCTTTAACTTTGTCTAGAGTCATCATTTTTGTTAAGTGCCCCTCACAGAAATGAGGCTCCAGCAAACAACAAACTCTTAACCCCTGGTTTACAAGACTAGTGTTCACTACAGAGCTATCAGAGCAATTAATATAAGAACATGCCAACTTTTCAGATGTCTACAGTTTAGAGGTTGGATACATTTAAAAATTGCCTCAGGATAACTACTTCACTCAGAAGATATGTGGGTAGATGCAATGAGCTTCCAGTAGAGGCTGTAAAATAGGCATGAGATGACATCGAGAAGACATTTGGACAGGTGTATGGATAGGAAAGCTCTGGTCAGATATGGGCCAAATGCAGGCAAATGGGACCAGCTCCAGTTGACAACTTGGTCAAGTTGGCATGGACAAGTTGGGCTCAAGGGCCATTTTCCATGCTTTATATCTCAATAAGCATTGATATTAATAAACACATTGTGCATGTCTCAATCCCTGTCATGGTTGGTGCACAAATTGATACCATCACAGAGGTAAAGAATCTTAGAGCAATAGCACCACCCATTAATTCTATGTGATCCGGAAGAATATTTTATTTCCAGTTGATCCCACAAAAACAAATGAGCAAGTTAGCATCAAACCTCATTGTGGTGGAACATGGTACTGCAGACGTGTCCTCACTTGGCTGGGCAGGGTGGCCCACCTTCTGTACCTGTAGCTCCTCCCCATAAGATCCCCTAATAAAGGCCGTAAGCTCTAGTCTCCTCCCTCATACCTGCCTTGGACTTGAACATGCAGCCTATAGAGGCATGTCTGTGTCTTCTGATCAATAAAGCTTTTGACTCTTCATGTCTGCAAGTGGTCATTGATTGCACCACACTCATCTCTTTTGGGATTGCTTAGAAAACGCTCTGCACATACTTCAAACTAAAAATGGAGACATGTTCTTAAGATGCTGGTTTATCTATTAAAGAGTCTGTTCCATAAAACTACATTAAGCTACTCTACATTAGTTCCAATTTCCACCCTTTTCCCCATATCCCTTGATGCCCTCACTAATGAGATACTTGTCTATTTCTTGTTTAAATACTCCCAGTGATCTGCCTTCCACTGCCATATGCGGCAGCGAGTTCCACAGATCCACGACCCTCTAGCTAAAGAAGTTCTTTCTAATCTCTTTTATATGGACAGCCTCTAATTTTCAGACTATGACCCCTTGACCTTGATTCACCCACCAAGGGAAACATCTTACCCGCTTCCACCCTATCTAAACCTTTCAAAATACGATAAGCCTCTATGAGATCTCCTCTCATTCTCCTATACTCCGATGAATACAACCCAAGAGCTGCCAAACGCTCCTCGTACGCTAGCCCTTGCATTCCAGGAATCATCCTAGTAAATCTTCTCTGCACCCTCTCCATCAACATCACATCCTTTCTAAGATAGGGGGCCCAAAACTGCATACAATACCTCAAATGAGGCCTCACCAGTGCCCCATAGAGTCTCATCAACACATCTTTATTCTTGGACACAATTCCTCTTGAAATAAATGCCAACATAGCATTTGCTTTCTTCACTACCAATTTCACCTGGTCATTAATTTTTAGGTTTTCTTGCACGAGGACACCCAGGTCCCTTTGTGCATCCAAGATCTGAATTTTCACCCCATCCAAATAATATTCTGCCTGTTTGTTTCCACTACCAAAGTGTACAACTGTACATTTCTCTATGTTGAATCTCATCTGCCATAATTTTGCCCAGTCTCCTAATATGTCTATATTCTTCTGCCACTATACAGTTTCCACTACACTTCCTACTCTGCCACCTATCTTGGTGTCATCCACACATTTGGCCACAAAACCATTTATACCACAATCCAAATCATTAATATAAATTGTAAACAGCAGCGGCCCCAAGACCGACACCTGTGGAACACCACTAGTTACAGGCAGCCATTCAGAATGAGAACCCTTAATTCCAACCCTTTGCTTCCTCTCTATCAGCCACTTCTCTATCCTGTTTAATAACTTCCCTGTAATTCCATGGGCCCTCATCTTATTTAGCAGCCCAATATGCGGCACCTTTGAAAATCTAAATAGATAACATCCACAGCCTCTCATTTGTCTATTCTACTTGAGAATTCTTCAAAAAATTCTAATAGGTTGGTCAGGCAGGATCTACCCTTTAAAAATCCATGCTTACTTGGACCTATCCTGTCATGCATCTCTAGGTATTTCATCACCTCATCCTTGAGAATTGACTCTAATATCTTCCCAACTGACGACAGACTAATTGCCTAATAGTTTCCTTTTTTCTGTCTCCCACCTTTCTTAAACAGTGGAATCACATTTGCAACCTTCCAATCCTTTCGAATCTCCCCAGAGTCTATCGATTTCTGGAAGATCATCACCAATGGATCTACAATCTCCAAAGCCACCTCTTTCAAAACCCACAGATGCACCTCATCTGGCTCGAGAGATTTATCCATCTTTAATCTGTTTAGTTTGCCTAGCACAATTTCTCTAGTAACCGTAATGGAATCTAACTCTACTCTCTGAAGCCTCTGCCTGTCCGGGAAATTACTAACATCTTCCACTGTGAAGACAGTTGCAAAATATTGATTAAGCTCCTCTGCCATCTCTTTATAACCCATCACAATTTCCCCAGCATTGTTTTCTATCGGTCGCATGTCAACATGTGTCTCTCTCTTATTTCTTATATATTTGCAAAAGCTCTTAGTATCGTTTTTAATATTGTTAGCTAATCTCCTTTCATAGCTCATCTTTCCAAATTACATTTTTTGTCTCTTTCTATACTTGTCGAAAGGAATCCCAGTCCTCTGATTTCCCACTAATTCTCACTTCCTTGTATGCCCTCTCCTTTGCTTTTAACCTTCACGTCTTTTGTTAGGCACAATGGTATCATCTTTCCTTGGACAAATTTCTTTTTCCTTGGAATATATCTATGCTGCATGCCTTTTATTACTTGCAAAAATATCTTCCAGTCGTGCTCTGATCCTCCAGTTAGTTTGCCTTCCCAGTTTATTTGACTCACTTCCTTTCTCATGCCACTGTAATTTCCTTTATTACACTGAAAAAATGATACACCTGATAATTTTTTTCCTTTTCAAATTTTAAATTAAATTGAACCATGTTATGATCGCTGCTTCCTAGAGGTTCTATGACCTTTAACTCCCTAACGACCTCGGGTTCATTGCACATGACCCAATCCAAAACTGCAGATCCCTGGTGGGTTTCACAACATGCTGTTCAAAAAAGCTCTCTCTTATGTTTTCTACAAACTCTCTCTCCTGGCTTCCAGAATTTTCCTGTTTTTCCCAATCCCCTTACATGTTAAAATCCCCCATAATTATTTTGATATTATCCTTGTGGCATGTCCTCTGTATTTCCTGCTGTACCTCATTATCCACTTCCCAGCTATTATTTGGGGGCCTGCATATAACTTTTAAGGGTCTTTTTACCCTTGATCTTTCTTAATTCAACCCATAATGTTTCTATCTCTTTTAACTCTATGTCCCTTCTGTCTATTGATTTAATGCCCTTTTTGATCATCAGTGCCTCCCCTCCTCCTCTACCCACATGCCTATCTTTCCTATAGACTGTGTATCCATGGATATTTAGCACCCAATCACACCCCTCATTGAGCCACATTTCAGTAATGGCTACAAAGAAATACTTTTTCATTTAAATCTGAGCTACCAGGTCATTCACTTTGTTTCTAAGGCTAGGTGCATTAAAATATAGTGCCCTTAAACCTGATACCAAATTTATATGTACTGTTCTCTTTTTGTAGAGTAGTTTCTCCTGCCTGCTCACCTGCCTTTTCTTTCTGTTGTTATTGAGTAACTCTTCACTATTTATTTCTCTCCCTCATGTAATTACCTGTCTCCCTATTGTCCTATTCTCTGCACTCTCATTTTGAATTCCCTCCCCCTACCAAATTAGTTTAAACCCTCCCCAACAGCTCTAGCAAACCCTCTTGCCAGGATACTGGTCCCCTTCCAGTTTAAGTGCAGCCCATCCTTGTTATTGAGGTCTGACCTTCCCCAGAAGTGATCCCAATGATCCAGGAATCTGAAGCCCTGCGCTCTGCACCAATTGCTTAGTCACAGATTCATCAGCCATATCTTTCCATTAGAACCCTGTCTAGCGCGTGGCACAGGCAGCAATCCGGAGATTACCACCCTCGAGGTGAAACAGATAATAAGGATCCCAATCCCCATTGGAAAATAGTAACACCTTAATGCAACCAACAGAGGTGAAAATTGACCCATACAAATTATATTCACACTCAAGTTTCTCCTGAGAGATTTTTTTTTTATGATGAGCCAAACAATTTCATTTGATAGTGTTTGCTTTCGGTGAGGGAAGATGCTCCTCCCTCACTCACCCAGCTGAAATCCCAATTCTTATTGCTGAAATAAAATGTTGAATATATTATTCTGTTAAATACATGGAGAAAAGGGTTAAAAACAATATCTGTAAATTAGGACACATACTTCTGAATAGTAGCTCAGTACCATGAAAAAATGAGTAAAGGTTGAGAAAGGAATCCTGACTGAAATACCATTTAGAGATAATAACTTGACAATTATAAAAAAAGTTGAAGAAGTAATCCATTTCAAACAGGCACCACGAAGAGTGTGGTAACCTGCCTAAATAATTATCAACCACTGGCACTCACATCAATAGTGATGAGGTGTTTTGAAAGGGTGATATTAAAGCATATCAGTTCCTGTCTGAGCATTAACATGGATCCATTCCAATTTGCCTATTGTAACAATAGGCCTAAGGCAGATGTCAACTCATTGGCTCTACATAAAGCCCTGGAGCACCTAGACAGCAAAGATGCAGGCATAGAATGCTATTTATTGACTACAGTTTGTCATTTAACACCATCATCCACTCAAAATTCATCCGCAAACATCATGACCTTGGACTCAACACCCCATTGTGTAATTGGATCCTGGATTTCCTCACCACAGTGAGGATTGGTATAAACATCTCCTCCACAACTCTTCCACTTCTTTTACATTCTCATTTTCATTTTAAACCTTGGAATGTTCCACCGCCAGTCTTAACCTTCCGTCACTTATTTTATTGTAATGGTTGGAACATTGCTGTTCCATGTTCTGCAATTTGACCTCACCCATTATTTTTCTGTTCATTTATGATTCAATAGACAACATTGTTTCTTACTGGGATGTTAGGCTTGCAGACGTTGACTCTCTGTGGTGTGCAGTGCCACATACTGACTTTCAAAGGGGGATAGGTTTCAAAGACACTGGCTCTCACTGGGGTACAATTCCACAAACTTACAGTCAATGACTGTCACACAATATTTACTGGAATACGAATTCCATGGACTCTGATTCACATGACTCCACATATGGAGATATTAGAATCCCTCTGCCACAATTATACTCATAACCAATATAAGGTAGAGTGTTGCATCAAATTGTGCTCAGGCCTGAAACATCAAAAAGGCTGTTGATGTTTCAGGCCTGAGCCCTACTGCAGGGAAGCAAAGATCAGGCAGATACGTGAATAAACAGTGAGAGGGAGAGGAGAAGGAGAAGTAATACAGAGCAACAAGTAAAAGACAAGAGATTGATATAGGTGGAAGGGTAGAAATGAAAGAATATGAGCTGATAGGTGGAGAAGGTAAAGGGCTATGAAAGATAGCTCTGAAAGGAAGGGGATGCATACCTGGAGGAAGGGAGACATGGAGATAAGGAAAAGCGAGAGTCCGTTTGTGGTGGGGGAATTACTGAAATTGGAACTCAATACTGATGCCCTCCAGTTGATGTCATCACCATGGACATCACTTACTACCCCTCCAGCCTCTGCATCAATATATTATCTCCAATTTCCACCATGGACCACAGGATCCCACCATCAGACAACTTTTTCCCTCCCTGATTTCCATAGGCATTTCTCCCTCCATATCTCCCTCATCTACTTATTTCTTCCCACAAATTCCCTTCCCCCTAATTGGTACCTACCCCAGTGGCTGTAAGAAGTGCTACACTTGCACTGATCCCTCACCACTTTTCAGGGCCCCAAAGTGTCCAAGTAAAGCAACACTTCACCTGTGAATCTGTTAGGGTCATTTACTGGATGCTCCTGATGTAGCCTCCTCCACATCCCACTTCAGAAAGACTGGACAAAGACTGGGAGATTGCTTTGATGAGCACCTTCACTCTGTCCTCTACCACAACAAAGATCTCCCAGTGAGTCACCTGTAGTGTGAATAAAAGCTCTCATGACTGGAGGGAGAACAAATACTTTTATTAGCTTATAACTAAGGGTAGGGTAGTCTTTAGAAGGGTTCTGGGTTTAGGCAGGAAACCAGAGTTATAAGTGAGCAGATGGGGGTGGAGCCAGAAGGTGGGGCCGGCCATCAGCACAACACATTACCTGTGAATCCCAATTCACTGCATTCACCCTTTTCTGTAAAATTTAGGGTCTTCACAGTCACTATGCAGTTGCTGAGTTGGTGAGGTTTGTTCTAATCTAGACCATCGAGGATAGGTCCCCAGAGACTCCATACTCTTCACTCAAGTGGCCCCTGCCATCCTGGGTTGTCCTGCATGGGTAACCTAACATCGACCTGGTGGCATGGCAAGATGGCCGCCCTCCTTCCTCCGATGATGATGGCACTGAGTTTGAATTTGGGTCATGGCATGATGGCCACTGAGCCTTTTTGTACTGGTTCATCACTGCTACCCTCCGTCAGCGTGTTGCGCACCAAGTGGGTTCAGGTGAATTCAGTGCAGATTACTTGGGGCTGGAATCAGATCTGGGAGCAGTACAGGCCCCTTACATGACAAACCCTCACCCATTGCCCTTTCTTGCCACAGCTGCAACACTGGGCAACGAGATGAAGGATGCTGGCTCTTGCTGCAGAAAGAGCACTGCCTAGCATGGGAAGCGGCACCCATTAGGGCTGGGGTAGCAGGAGCAGCCGGTCCTTGGAAGGGATCACCTGGGCAAGCGAGCTCACTGGCTTCAATGTCAGCGTTCTCGAGCTTGGCCTGTTCCAGCAATTTGGCCAGCTCAATGTGGCTAATTTTGATTCCTTTGGAGGATCCAAATTTCTCCCATAAAAGTCATGCAAAAACAATTTGATTTGATAATAACAGAAAAGTGTATGGGTTGGTATTTGATACCTCTCTTTCCTTCCCTCAAATGAAAGATAATGATTCAATTCATAACAATTATTCACTTTCTTAATACCTTTCTGATACCAAATCTTAATAAGTTGATTATTAATCGTAAAGGAAAAAGCTTATTCTGATACAAAGGAGTATATCTAGATATTTTACCTTGAGTACCAATTTCCTTATTCACTTTCTCACATATTCCTATCAAATGAGACAATATTGGTGACTTATGCAAATATAACAACTTTTCATTCCATTTATATACAAATTGATCCCTTCTATTTCATTAATTCATTTTAACTCTATATCTGTCCATATTAACAAATTATCAGAATCAAACATTCTATTAATAAATTTTAATTGATCAGCTTTATAATAATTTTGAAAATTTGGGAGTTGGTTGTTAACCTCCTAATTCATATTTCCACGTTAATTTTCTGAGTAGCTTCCCTTATCATTTTACCTTCCCATAAAAAATTTCTCACTACTGCATTCAAGGGGGGCATGCAAGATGGTGTAGAGACTAGACGTGTAATCTCGACCTCTCTGGCCGGACTTTTAAGTACCTGTTTTTAACCCTTTGTTTTCAAGTTTAAACTTTTAAAATTTTAGTCTAAAGTATTAAGGAACTATTATGGCCATTAATGGTAAAAAGATTAAACCTCAAGTGCAGAAGAAATTACATTTTTGGAATGTTGAAGATTTAGGGCCTAAACGGCTTGCTACACCCTCAGGTTTAATTTCTTCAGTGCCTAAACCACAAAGATTGCCTGTGGGAGCTGAAAAAGAATGACTACTACTCACCAAGAGAAGGACATCGCTGGAATTACCCATTCTCAGGAGGAAGGTGCATGTGCCCATGAAGTGGATCCCGATTCTGGCAGCCTGCCAACTTTAACGGAGGGAGCACGCAGGAAGATGACTCCATTGTTTGAAATGACTCAGGCAATGTTCCAACCTGAAGAACTCGATCTTATCTGTGAGTTTTTGAAACAACAGCGAGTTGCGGGGGGAGACCCGCATCAACCCCCTGAAGAAGTCGGGGTGCCGTCGCTGGGAGTCCAGACCCGCAGTAGAACCGTTAAACTGCCTGTTGTTGAGATGCAGCAGGAGTTGCAGTGCCCTGGTTCTGCCACTACGTCAGAGAAAGCAGGGCTGAGCTTTTCTGAGCAACTATATAAGCAGTTAAATGCTGTCATTCAGCCTATAATGCAAGAGCTGGCTCAAATGAATGTTAGTATAAGGTCAGAATTTAATACAGTTAAAGCACGTGTGGAAGCATCTTGTGAAGATTTTTAAAAATTTCAGTCTGCTTTTTTGGAATGTAATCAGCTAGTGGCTTCTAATACAGAAAAAGTGTTGAAGGTTGAAAAATCCGTTATAGAATTGCAAGAACATGAGAAGGAGTTAGAGAAGAAAATAGACTATTTGGAGAATCAAAGTAGAAAGAATAATGTGAAATTTGTTGGTTTGCCAGAAGGTATGGAAGGACAAGATCCTCTTCATTTTTTCAAAGAATGGATCCCACAAGTATTGGGACAAGAATTTTTCTCTGGAGGCTTGGTATTGGAAAGAGCTCATAGAGCTTTAAGAAGAACATCTCAACCTGGTCAATCACTGAGACCTGTGATAATTCGATGTTTGAATTATTTGGACAGAGAAGCAATACTTTGTCTAGCAGTGCAAAATGTGAGACAACGATAGGCTCCATTATTGATTCAGAATAGTGGAGTTTTTTTAAATCCAGATTTGAGTCAAGAGGTTATTCAGCGTCGGTGTCGATTTAACCCAGTTAAAGAAGTTTTGTGGCGTAAAGGCTATAAGTCTACTTTTCGCTATCCGGCAATGTTGAAGGTGTTCTATGGAGACTTTCAATCTTGGTTTTTTGAGAATGATCATGAAGCAATTATTTTTGGTGATTCATTGCCAGATGCAAGAGGACAAAGACGTAGTCCACCATTGTCTCCTAAAGAAAAATATGGTTGTTCTGGAAATGGAAGAAATGGCAGAAATGGGAGAAATGGGAATGGAAAGAGTCCAACTTCTCTGGAAATGAGGTCTCCGAGTTTGGAATCTCTTGGATGAATAGAAGAACTTTCTTATTCTTACTTTATTTTTTATGTCATTATGATATTTTGATGTTACTCTTTGTTTGTCTGGGGAGGGAGAGATTGGCTCTGAGTTCAGCCACTGGTGGGTTATCCACACCCAAGTTTTGTTTAGGGTTTACTACCTTTTGGTAGTTTTTTTGGGGGGGTTTCTTTTTTTTTCTTTTTTTCTTATTAATTTTTCTTTATTTTTTTATTTTAATTTTTATTTTATTTAGTCTTTAATTTGTGGGTTTTTTTCTCCTATTGGAGAGCCTATTTGATTTGAGTTTTTATATAATGATATTATTAGTTCTTAGTAATATTAGTAGATATGTCAAAGTTGCGGTTTGCTACTTTTAATGTTCGAGATTTAAACAGTCCGATTAAGCATAAGCGCATTTTGGCGTATATTAAGAAAATGAAAATTGATGTTGCTTTTTTACAAGAAACACGTCTGAATGTCAAAGAAAGTATGAAATTGAAGAGGGACTGGATAGGGCATGTATATTCTTCTTCATTTAATTCCAGGGCTCAAGGTGTAGCAATTTTGATACATAAGAATTTATCTTTTGAATTACAATCAATGGAGGAAAAGGCACGATGTATTCTTAAATTAAATTGTAAGATTTTTAGTGAATTTTGGACTTTACTTAATATTTATGCCCCAAATGTAGATGGTGAAACATTTATTTCTGATGCATTTTTATATTTGGGTCAGGCTAATGATTATGTTTTAGTTGGTGATGATTTTAATTGTGTTTTGGATCCTTTATTAGATAAATTTCTGAAGAAAGTTAAGAAATCTAAAATGGCAGTTCAGGTTCAAGCATTGATGAAAGATTTTAATTTAGTGGATATTTGGAGACATCTTAATCCGACAGAGAAGGATTTCTCCTTTTATTCAACTAGACATGAATCGTTTTCAAGGATTGACTTTTTTTTAATATCGGCACATTTACAGGGGAAAATACAACAAGCGGAATATAAAAGTAGGGTGATTTCAGATAATTCTTTGTTATATTTTATATATGCAACCTCTGAGAAAATTACCGTGCATCTTGGCGCCTCACAGTTCGGCGGGCAGCAACCTCCTTTGAAGAAGACCACAGAGCCCACCTCACTGACAAAAGGCAAAGGAGGAAAAACCCAACACCCAACCCCAACCCACCAATTTTCCCCTGCAACCGCTGCAACCGTGTCTGCCTGTCCCGCATCGGACTTGTCAGCCACAAACGAGCCTGCAGCTGACGTGGACATTTACCCCCTCCATAAATCTTTGTCCGCGAAGCCAAGCCAAAGAAAGAATTAAAAATACGGAATTTATTGATTTTTTGAAAAAACAAATTAAATTTTTTTTAATAAAATTCTAATTCTTTTCAAAGTAAGTTTGTATTATGAGATGCTATGAAAGCTTATTTGAGAGGACAAATAATTAGTTATACTTCTAAAATAAAAAAAAGAACCGATTAAATCAGAATCTTGACTTAGAGAAACGGATTGGTGAGTTAGAAAAGGAATTTCAGAAAGATGCTACAGAAGATCAGAAAATAGAATTGTCTAGGTTGAAACTGGAACATAATACTCTACAATCTTATCAATTTGAATGTATGATTAATAGGACTAAACAATGATATTATGAATGGGGAGAGAAAGCACATAAGGTATTGGCATTGCAATTAAAGAAAGAACAGGTTTCGAGGACTATTAATGCTGTTAGACAGAATTCGCTTATCACTTATAAATCTCATGAGATTAATGATGAATTTTGTTCATTTTATAAAAAGTTATATACATCGGATGGAAAACAAGAAAATGAATCGATTGATTTTTTTTAATCACAGTTGAATTTACCAACATTAGAGGATGTAGATATACAGGAGTTGGAAGCAGCATTTACTGACTCGGAAATTAAAATGGCTATGATGGAAATGCCGAATGGTAAATAGCCTGGTGATGATGGATTTTCGGTCGAATTTTATAACATTTTTTATGATGACTTCTCTACAGTGTTTGGAGATGTATTACGCCAGGTTGGAGAACATTATGAATTGCCTGTGTCTTATTCTAGTGCTTTAATTACAGTAATTCCAAAGAAAGACAGAGATGCTTTGAAAGTATCCTTATATAGACCGATTTCATTGTTAAATGTAGATTATAAAATTATAGCTAAAATTTTAGCAAATAGATTGGCTAAATTTTTACCTAAGTTGATTCATATGGATCAGACAGGTTTCATAAAGATTAGATATGCCTCAGATAATACTTTATGTGTGATTAGTTTGATTAATAGATTTCAACAATCTTCAGACCATCCGATGGTGATATCTTTAGATGCCGACAAAGCGTTTGATAGAGTTGAGTGGAATTTTCTGTTCAAAGTTCTGTAGAAATTCAACTTTGGTCCTTTTTTTATTGGTTGGATAAAGGCTTTATATAGTAAACCAGTAGCTAGAGTACTGACGAATGGTTTGATTTTGGAACCGTTTAAATTGACCTGATCTACTCGTCAAAGTTGTCCTTTATCACCAGCTTTGTTTGCGTTAGTGATCGAACCTTTGGCACAGTTGATAAGACAAAATACACAGATACAAGGTATGAAAGTTTTAGATGAGGAGAATAAAATTAATTTATTTGGTGATGATGTATTGGTGTATCTAACAAATCCTGCTCAATCACTTTTACATTTGAAGGAGGGTCTGATGCAATATGGATGTCTTTCTGGATATAAAGTTAATTGGGAAAAAAGCAAAATATTACTGGTGAGTGAAGGAGATTATTCAGCTTATAAGAATATTCTTAATTTGAAATGGATGGATTGAATTAAGTATTTGGGTATAATTTTGGATGTTAATTATCAATCTTTATAGAAATTAAACTATGTTCCATTAATAAAAAAATTAAAACTTATTTGATTAAATGGAAAGATTTACCTATTAATTTATTGGGTAGAATAAATACAATTAAGATGAATGTTTTTCCACGTATGCAATATTTATTTCAATCTATTCCGTATTTACTTGATAATATTTTTTTTGAGATTTGAATAAAATGGTTAGGGAGTTTTTATGGAGAGGTAAATTTTCAAGAGTAGCCTTGAATAAATTAACTTGGAAATATGAATTAGGGGGACTGCATTTACCACATTTTCAAAATTATTATGAAGCAGCCCAACTTAAATTTATTAGTTCATTGATGGATTTGGAATGGTCTCCTAGTTGGGCCAAAATTGAGATGGCAAATATTTCTGAATTTGAAATACATCAATTTTTGTTTAAATGGAATGTAAATTTGTTGCAGCATTATAATGTGCCTATATTAAAACATTTAATGAAGTTATGGACAAAGAAAAAGAAAATGATAGGTTCTAGGGGTGAATTATTGGCTTTGACTCCATTGTATAATAATCAACTTATTCCTTTTTCAATAAATAATCGAAGTTTATTATATTGGAGATCTAAAGGTGTGGAAAATTTGGGAGATTGTTTTAAAGAAGGTAAATTTTTATCTTTTGACCAGATGAGGGACAGTTATGGTATTGATAAGAATTCTTTGTTTCTTTATTATTAAATTCGATCTTTGGTAAAACATGTGTTTGGTAGAGATATGCTTTTACCTGCAATGACTAAATTTGAGACCTTTCTTATGAAGGTACCAGAGAAGGGTATGTATCATTTATGTATCAAATATTACAGGATGGTATGGATTAAAATGGGTTGGGATAAATCCAAAGGTAAATGGGAAATGCATATTGGTTTTATTTTTTCCAAGGATGACTGGTTAGATATTTGTTATGATAGTGTAACTGGATTGATAAATACACATTATGCAATGATTAATTATAATTTTTTACATCAATTATATTTAACACCTGAAAAATTTAAAAAGTATGGTTTTTATGAATCAGATTTGTGTTTTAGATGTGATAACTCTGTTGGAACTTTTTTTCATGCAGTTTGGTCATGTATATATATATATATATATATACAATCTTTTTGGAAGAAAATTTATTTGTTTCTAGAATACCTTTAGATCCGACAGTATTTTTATTAGGTAGTTTGCAACCTTTGAATGCTTTGGGATTAGATAAATTTCAACTTGCTTTTGTATATCTAGCTTTATCTGTAGCGAAAAAATGTATTGCTAGTACGTGGAAAGATACGAACATGATTGATATTAATAGATGGCATAATGAGATGAAATATTGTTTAATAATGGAAAAAATTACATATGTTTCACGTGATAACTATAGGTTTTTATTAATAAGTGGTTGCCATATTCAGAATTTTTACATTTTGATTTACGTTGATTAGATTTTAATATGTATATTTAATTTTTTCTTAATATTTTTTTCTTTTCTTTATGGCTCTCCTTAGGAGGGTTGGCTGAAGGGGGGGGTTCTATTTATTTTCTTTCTTTTCTTTCTTTTATACATATAAAATATAATGTTCATTATGTTTATGGTTTATTGTTATATATGTTACTTATTATCTGTACTTTGAACGAATAAATAAACTTTTTAAAAACAAAACTACTGCATTCAAATCTTTAAAAATATTTCTTAGGTACTTTACACAGAATAGATTGGAAAATATATTGAAGTCTTGGGAATATATTCATTTTAATACAGTTCACTTTCCATCTAATTAAGTCATTTTTAATTTTAGAAAATAACAGCAAATAATTTAAAGCATATAAATTTATTTGTCTATCTATTTTAATACCTAAATATTTAATTTGATCAGTACATTTAAATCTTACAACATCTTTACAAGAAGAATAATTTGCATCAGATAATGGCATTGATGTTTGGATTCGTGTGAGTCCCACAGGTTAATAACCAGACCAAAGTGCAGGTACAAAGCACACATTTATTTCAGGGATGGAATTGAGACAACAGGGTCAATATCTCAAGCAAACTTCAACACATACACAATATGCGGGGAGTAAATATACACTTTCAGATGATGAGGGGAAACCGACAGAAAATGGGGAGGTTTCAAAAGCATACACATTCAACAATCAGATCAAGGTGATATTACCTGCCCCCACTCCTTGACTGGTACAGACATGGCTCTGCTACCTAGCCTCAAAACTCACCCCAACACAGTACAGAAGGTGATACTTACATTCCATGAGGAGTCCAAAGAGGCAGAACAAAGGGGCACATGGTCCTTCATAGTTCTGGGGGCAAAGCTGGGGGACCAATCATAATGATCAGTGTGGGCCCCATTAGTTGCTGTGGCCAATGGCTCGAAGCCAAGTGCAGGGGCTCAGCAGGGATGAACTGTGGTAATTCACGTGGGCCAATTGTAAGGGTCACCTTGATGGCTTGGGGTGAGTCTTTGACCTTGATTGGCAGGTAGTGTGTCCTTCAAACAGGAGCACAGCAACGCCACTCGGTGGTGGATGCTGCCTCTCCATTACAGGCATAAGGTCACTTTTCTCCCAATTACAAAATTCAGAATTTTTTAATAATAAAGGATTATATCTCCAATGATATGTAGAATTAATTTTTTCAGTTTTTGTATATGTCAATAAAACAAGTGAATGATCCAACAAAATTCTAGACATATTCAAACAATACCACATTACCTTGTAACTGAGCTGATAACAAAAAAAAATAAAATCAATGCTTGAATAAGTATCATATTGAACTGATTAAGATGAATAATCTCTCTCTTTCAGATTTAATTTCCTCCATATATCAATCAAATTCACTTCCTTTATCAAGGATATCAATTTTTAGCTGTCTTTGTTCTAATTGTTATTTTACCAGATTTATAAACTAAAGGATCGAAACAACAATTAAAATCACATCCAATCATAATTTGATCAAAAGGTTGTGCTAAATTAAAAAAATTATTTAAGAAAAGGTTGGACAGGTATATGGATGAGAAGAAGATGGAGGGTTATGGGCATTGTGCAGGGAGGTGGGAGTAGAGTGGGGTGTTTGGTTCGGTGTGGACTAGAAGGGCCTAATGGCCTGTTTCCGTGCTGTAAATTGTTATGTTATGTTATGTTAAAACATCTCATCATCAACATTTGGTGCTTAAATATTCACAAGTGTCCAAAAATCTGATTAAATTTTACAATTTATTATCAAAACTCTTCCCCCTTACTAGTATACAGATTCTGAACTAAATGACAATTGATTTATTATCTAATATTGTCACACCTCTCGATTTTGAATTTTAAAAATAACCAAAAATCTGACCAACCAAATCTCTTTAATTTTTGATGTTCCTTCTCAGTTAAATGTGTCTCCTACAAAAATACAACATCAACCTTTATTTTTTTTTTAATATAACACTTGCTTTCTTCTCATTGGATTATTGAGCCCATTAGCATTAAATGTTGCAAAATTTAAATTAGCCATCTCATTTCACTACCATCCAAACCCTACAAGGACCCCCATCCACATAAAACATAGTAAAATTAATTCTCATCTCCTCAACAAAGTTAAATAAAGAATAAAAAAAGAAAAAAAATTTAAAAAGGAATAGTAAGTCCCCCTCCCAACACACTCAAAAATACTTAATGTACTACCCCCTTCTGCGAAATGGGTAGTGGCCGAAGACACTTAAGTGACCAACAGTTTTGATTACCAAACAAATACAACAGCTTTGATACATAAATAGACAGTGGATAGTAAATTTGTATTTTTTTCTTTGGCTTGGCTTCACGGACGAAGATTTATGGAGGGGTAATGTCCACGTCAGCTGCAGGCTCATTTGTGAAGTCAGAAACAAAGTTCTGTATGTATTCAATTGTTGCACTTTTTTTTCCAATTTTTATTTTTCTAATTTCCAATTTGCACTTTTAGTTCCGGTACAATGTCCTTTTAACATTATTACCCTCTTAGCCATTTTTTTGTTTTTGCACTGACCCTATTTTCCTGTCACAGTTTTCTCTCTTATATTTTTAACTGATATAAATTATTTATATTTCTATCAATTTTTATTCCTAAATTTTTTGCCACTTAAATTTCATCAATCACTTACATTGTGAATAATCCATATCAATTATAGGCATCACCTCACTTTTATCAACATTAAATTTGTAACCCTATACTAATCCATATTCAATTTGTACAACCATATTTCTGGTCTCATTAAATATACTATAACATCATCTACAAACAAACTAATTTTATGCTCTTTATTACCTATCTCAAATCCCTCAATTTCTTTATCACTTCTAATTATTTCTGCCAATGGCTCTATTGCTAATGCAAATAAAAAAGGTGACAATGGACAACCTTGTCTTGACCTTTCTAACAAAAAATGATTTGATATTTGTCTATTCGTAACCACTTTAGCTTTTGGCTGATGATGTCACTTGTTTTAGATTTGAAGTCACCTACAGGATGTTTAGCAGTGAGTTTCAATCACTGACAAGCAGGACAGTGTCATTTTCATTTCCACAGAACTCTACACAAGGTCTTTAAAAGGTGGAGTAGGCTACATTCACGATGGCAGTGAAAATTTAGAAGCTTATTTTACAATTTTGCAAAAACTGTTCAGTTTTGAGGCCATTAAAGAAGTTAAACACTCCCAAGTAATTCTGAATATTCTTGTGTTCAATTTGAAGTGTGGTCATTTTTTTAAAATCTCTTAGATCTAATAGCGCCTTTGGAAGACTACACAAAAGAGTCTGGAAAAACAACCAACTGAAAAACCTCACAAAGATTAGCGTATACAGAGCCGTTGTCATATCCACACTCCTGTTCGGCTCCGAATCATGTGTCCTCTACCGGCATCACCTACGGCTCCTAGAACGCTTCCACCAGCGTTGTCTCCGCTCCATCCTCAACATTCATTGGAGCGACTTCATCACCAACATCGAAGTACTTGAGATGGCACAGGCCGACAGCATCGAATCCACGCTGCTGAAGATCCAACTGCGCTGGGTAGGTCACGTCACCAGAATGGAGGACCATCGCCTTCCCAAGATCGTGTTATATGGGGAGCTCTCCACTGGCCACCGAGACAGAGGTGCACCAAAGAAGAGGTACAAGGACTGCCTAAAGAAATATCTTGGTGCCTGCCACATTGACTACCGTCAGTGGGCTGATATCGCCTCAAACTGTGCATCTTGGCGCCTCACAGTTCGGCGGGCAGCAACCTCCTTTGAAGAAGACCGCAGAGCCCACCTCACTGACAAAAGACAAAGGAGGAAAAACCCAACACCCAACCCCAACCCACCAATTTTCCCTTGCAACTGCTGCAACCGTGTCTGCCTGTCCCACATCGGACTTGTCGGCCACAAACGAGCCTGCAGCTGATGTGGACATTACCCCTCCATAAATCTTCATCCGCGAAGCCAAGCCAAAGAAAGAAGAATTATCCCATTTAATGCCGCCCCCCACCCCACTGGCTTCTGGTATTATTTCAGTTTCTCATCTATACAGAATCACATTCTGTCCATTTTTTTTACTGTCTGTTCAGAATTCTTGAATATTGAGTATCTCTGGATCTTGTTTGTAATTTCAGACAGTCACTGGAAAGACCTCAGTGACTTCATTTAATATGTAGATTCCATTTTCTCTTTCATAATTAGAGTTCTTGTGTAGTAGTCATGACATCTCATTGTTCCTGCTTGACATTTCTGAACTTGATTGCTTGTCATACTGTGATAGATATATTATGACAAAAATTGAGGTGCACTACCACTTGTGGCTTATAATCCGGCTTTAAACAAAAGGATCTGTCTGATAAAATCTGATGGAATTTCTTGACTTTATCACTCCAAGTCATTTCTTTATGATTTTTGCACAATTTTACTCAATCCTTTCATAAATACCAGAAGAGAAAGCAATAGGTTTTTCTTGGTCTTCATCCAACACCATAACTTCAAATCCATTTTCATGTATCATAAAGAGCCTGGATATTTCCACTTCTCTTGCATTCATCAAAGGAACTTTTGTTAGCTTTTGCACACTATTCCTCCAGTACCTGTATGTTCTTTGTAAGTGGTCCAACCAAGCTTCTGTAAACATTTAGCATAAACACCTTGATTCATCAGTTTTAATGTGCTGATAAAATTTTGCAGTGCTATGGAAAGATTTTTGTCCTACTTTCCATGGAAACTTGCAATAAGTTTAAAATAGTAAATGGATGAACCATCTGATCATATATCTGGATGTAAAGCAATTCACAATAATCTCTGATCATAAATCACAGCTGCACATCTTCATATACATTTCAAAACCCTAGAGGAACACTCAGATGACACATAGTGGCACAGATAGCATAGCGGTTAGCGCAATGCTGTTACAGCATCAGTGATCAGGACTGCGGTTCAAGTCCCGTGCTATCTGTAAGGAGTGTGTACTTTCTCCTTATGTCTGCATGAGTTTCCTTGGGGGCTCCAGTTTTCTCCCACTGTTCAAAACATATTGGGGTTGTAGGTTAATTGGGTGTAATTGAACGGCATGGGTTCATGGGCCAAAAGGGCCTGTTACCATGGTGTATGTGTCAAGTAAAAAAAAAATTTTAAAAAATATATTACTTTATTGAAGCATAAATGATCACATTGCAAGGTCTCAGCTCTTTCATTTCAACCACAACACATTCACACAGGACCTAATTCAGCTACATGTTTACATAAATTTACCCCAGATTTGAAGAGCTATGATTAGAGAAATACCCAAAGTTGTTGTTGTAGGAATGCTTAAAAGTGGTCTCCACCAAGATGACAGCAAATGTATTCAAGTTCCCAAGTCTATGCCAGATATTGGCATTTTTTGTACAGTAGCTTGTATGTTTCTGCCTCTGGTGTATTCTTCATCAAGCATGGCAAATGTTAATCACCTTGTAGGCCTGACACCAATTAGCTGGTATATAAACATATGTAAACATATATAAACAAATATAAACATTTTTATCTTCAGGTTTCAGCAGATTATGAACTTTGAATGCTGAAAGCATTTGAAATTCATTTTTGAAACTTCATTTTCATTGTTTTTTTGTGACCTGTAATTTTAAATATTTGAGGCTTTCCTGTCCAGACCTGCCTTTTGTGATTTATTCATTCCTTTCTCACCCTTCTTCAAATTAATAGTTATCTTTATGTCCATGCCTTCCAGCCATCTGTGGAACTTTTATGTGAACTATAGATCAGATTCCACCCACATCAAGAATTGTGAATAGTCTTGGCCTTTGTGCACCCAAAAAAAAAGTCTTTACTCCTGGGGTGAGTTGCATGAAACAAAAATTATTTTAGAGTTTCAAAAAATGAAAAAATACAATACATATAAGATTACAGAGGCTGTCATCTGGAGCAAAATACAAATTGTAGGTTGACCTGCTGAGTTCTTTCGGTAGGTTAATCAGCATACTATATTCTCTGGATTTTTGTCTCATCAAGGCCCCATACAATTAGAAAATAAATCCACTCATGATGAACTATTGCCCCCTTTGCCGAACTGTTTCCAGTTTCATGTTGGTCTTTGGTGCCTTGTGCAGCTACACACTAAGGTCCCATTGAACATCAATGTGATCCAATCAATCATCATTTAACAAGCACTCTTCTGTCATGTGCCATGTTCTTATTCGTTCATTGTGCTCTGTCTATATTCCCTCAAAAACTTTCTCTGTGCTTATAATCCAACCTGGAAAATTTGGATACATGATATTTTGCCTTCCAAATCATTGATAAAGATTATGAAAAGCTGGAGCTCAATTATTTTGGAATCGCATAGCCTGCACAACTGAGAACAAGAGTAAGAACTCTTACAAGAACTATGAAAGTCTGAGAATACTGTGATTGAAGTAAAAACACAATAGTGCACTTTATGTACAACAACCAGATTTTTACATTTTCCAAAACCTGCTGACATACCTTTTCCTTTATCTGCAGTTGGGAGGTTGAGAGTATAATTTCATCATTTTAATTGTGTTTTACTTATTCCTGAGCACTACCCATGTGGCCTGACTGGATGATCCTTCCAAACTCTTCCCTCTTCAGTGCAATTATAGCATTCTCTCTGATCAATAAAATAACTCTCCCAACTCTTTCACAGCCCTCTCTATCAATGTGAAATATTGAAAGCATTCAATGTGGCACTGCAAGCATGAGCTACCCTAAATTGTTATTGTAATGGCTCCAACAGTGTTCCCCTCATCCTCACCTACCAGTCCATCAGCCTCTGCATCCAACATATTATTCTCTGCAGTTTCCCACCAACAACGGGATCCCATCACCAAACACATCTCCCCTCCCTTCTCTGCTCTCTGGAGGGATTGCTCCCTTCATATATAACTTATCAACTCATCTCTTCCCACCAATTACCCCCTTGTGACTTCCACTTATACCTCCTCCCTCACCACTAGACGGGGCCCAAAACAATCCTTCCAAGTGAAGGAACACTTTACCTGTGACTATGTCAGGGTCATTTACTGCATCTGATGTTGGTGATACATGCTGTATCGGGGAGACTGGATGCAGTCTGAGAGATCATTTCATTGAGCATCTTTTCTCTGTTGGCGAAAACAACAAGGATCTTCCAGTGACTCACCACTTCACTTCTACGCACCTTTGCCACACTGACATGTCTAGCCATGTGTGGAAGAATTTTTTTTAAATAAAGTATAGACAATGTCACGAACATAATCGGCAGACTGCTCATTTTAATACAGCAACTCTCCAGCAAGATATGACTTAGAAGTTCATTTGAAGCCTTAACCATTGTCAAGGATGCTATCAGTAGTTATTGTCGCATTCTTCTTCAAATCAGACAAACCTAAGATTTTAAAAGACAAAATTGCAAAAGGAACTTGATGTAGTTTTTAACGAAAATCCGATGTTCTCTAACAGCTTGTTTGTCTGTCTGGATTTATGTGCATGCTTGGAGAAGTACTTTTCAGAATTGGAGAGCAGTGAGATTGCTGTCTCATCTCAATCATATATCATGTGAAATAAAGTCTGTGAAATGATACTCCATGTCTCCAAATCTGTTAATTTCGATGCCTCAGGAACTGCTAAAATGAGGTCACTGTAAATTGGAGAATTATCCTCTTGATATATTCCACCTCCACAGTTTCTAAACAGACGGCAATATTATCAGCATCTAATTTGGTTAGCCTCCTCCAATACACTGATTGCTCTCTTTCCCTCCCACCTCTGCCTCCCTTCCTCCAGCTTCCCACCCCTTCCTTCTCCTATCAGAGAGCTACTTCACCCTCTGCCAGCTCCTCCTATCACTTATTCTCTACCCTCCCACTTGTTGGGTATAAACCTGCTCTCTGCTGGACATCATGACGCCCACATCATGTTATCACACTTCCATATATAATATAACCCTATGCGTCCACGTAACCACGTTAGTCTAATAGAAGTAAAGGATGAGAAAACATCTTCTCTCCAAGTTTTAAACAGTGGCGATTCGAACCAACGCGTGAAACACCACTTGCTACCTATCACCTATCCACCTGTGGTCCGGAGCCTCTGACACCCTTGGCTTGCTCTGGACGTGTCAAATTTCTCCAGCATCAGGGGGAACAACTGCAAAAAGTGTTGCTGGAAGGTGGGGCGAATGCAAAACGTTACGAAGTGAGAGAAAAAAAAATCAAATTCTAGCCAATCCGGTTCTGTAACTTCTGAAGCGCCCGGGATGGAAGTCGCTGCCGTCGATGCAGATGTACCTGAGGTGCGGGATTACGAGGAAATTACCGCTTTCCTGGGAGACTGGGGGCCGTTCCAGAAACTTATCTTCCTCCTTTTGAGTGTCAGCATCTTTCCCAACGGTTTCACTGGACTGTCCATAGTTTTCGTCGGGGATGTGCCAGATCATCGCTGCTCAATCCCCGCGAATCTCAACCTCAGCGAAGCCTGGATGAACAGGACGATCCCGCTGGTGCCAGGAGACGATCCCCACTACAGCAAGTGCAGCCGCTACCGCCTGGACGTGATCGTGAACCTTTCGGAGACTTTCCCCGACCCAGATTTGGTCAACATGTCTGGGGTCGAACAGGAGCCGTGTCTGGATGGGTGGGAGTACAGTCGGGAGCAATACATCTCCACCATCGTCAGCGAGGTTGGTGAATGCAGCGACCCTGCGTTGGTATCGGCCGCAGGTGGTTGGTTCTCTTAGTTCTCAGAAATCTGTCCTTCTCTGTTTGAAATGAACACAACGACTGGACTTTCTCAGCCATCCAGGTTGGAGAATAGCAAAGGTTCAGCGCTCTTTGGAAGAATATTTTCCTCATCTTAGTCTGAAACGGCCGACCTTAGTTTTTTTTAAATCGTGCTCCCACCCCATCCCCACCCCCACCCCCACCCCAAAAGAAAACTTTTTTGGCTTTTGTACCTTACCTGTCAAGCACTTTAAGAAATATTTTTATGTTCCCTCAAAATCACCTCTCATTCTTCCAACCTCGACACTTTCTGTTTGCAGTCTCTCACGTTCAGTCCCTGAACGAACTCAACCAATGTACACTGCACTCCCTCTGTAGCAAGTCCAAGCATGGAACTGAAAACTGAACGCTATTTTCTGGACTTTTGTCTCACTTAAGGACCCATATAGCAAATAAATCCACTCATTATAAAGGGTAACAAACCATTTGTCCCCTTTTCAGCGTTTGTTGCATTTTCATTTTGGTCTTCAGTGCCTTGAGTAGTTACACGCGGACGTTTCATTGAACATTATTGCCATCCAATCGCTCACCATTTAACAAACACTCCATTCTTCAGTCATGTGCACCAAAATTTTCAAATTTCGTTCAGCCTTGTTCTTGTTTGCGCATTCTACTCTATATCCCCTTAAAACGCTCTCCTCTGCATTTATATTCCCACGTGGCAAATTTGGATATATAACACTTTGCCTTCCAAATTACTGTTAAAGATTATGAAAAGCTAAAGCTCAGTTGTTTTAGTATCAAGTAGCCTAGATAACTACGAACAATTTGCTTATTAACATGCTATGTTTTTTCTTGTTATTAGTTTTCAATTCATTGAGTAATTATTGCCATTCCATGTGCTGTAACTTTGTTGGCCAACCTTTTGCATGAGCATTTATCTGTGAAAAAATATCCACTCTTTCCCTTTTCTGCTGGTGACATCCTCAAAGAACTTCTGCAGATTAGTCTAACATGCTAGACAAACTTAAAATTTGAAGATGATGGAATCTAGAGCAGACAAAGAATTGCTAAAGGAACTCAACATATCAGACAGTATCCATGGATAGAAATAGTTAATCAATGTGTTGAGTTGGGAAACTTCATCAAGACTAAGATAAAAAGGTGAAATTGGGAAAGGGACCAGAGTAGATAGGCTATGAATCAGATGTGAGAGGTGGAAATACAGTTAGAGGGAGAAGCCATTACAGAGTGGGAGTGGTGGGGGTGGAAGAAAATGTACAGAGAAAAGTACATGCAGGAGAAGGTAAAGAAGATATGGAAACAGTAGCATCAGATGAAGATGAGGGTTACATAAAATTATAAAAAATAATGTTTATGTTACTAGGTTTAAGGTAGTCCAGAAGGAATAGGGGTGTTGTTCCTCAAATTTATAATTTGGATCAACCTGACAATGGATAAGGACAGAGACAGACTTGTGTACAGGAATGATTGTGAATTAAAGTAATAAATGAAGGGAACTCAGGTTTAGACTGAGCATTGATGTTCAGAAAAGTAAATTGGATGACCAAACTCCAAATACTGTGTCTTCAGAACTAAAGTTTGTGTATGTACCTGGACAGAGGTTAGACCAGGGAATTGTGTGCCTTTAAACAATTACTTTGCTACCTTTCATGATTGGGTAGCTATTTGGACAAGATGTACCCAGAAATTATGAGGAAAATTTGTGACACCTTTGTTTCAGCTGTGTTTGTCTACATAATGTGTGAAACGTACACATTATACCAAGACTTTTATGTGAAATGCAAAATTTGAAGCTGCTGGAATCTTGATCAGACAAAGAATTGCTGGAGGAAATCAGCATATCAGACAGTATCTATGGACAGATATAGTCAGTCAACATTTTGAGTTGGGACACTTTATGAAGACTAAAATAAAAAGGTGGCATTCCTTAAATAAAAGGAGAAAGAAGCAGGGGAAAGGCACCAGAGGGACTAGGAAATAATTTAGCATGTGTGAGAGATAGAGATACTGGTTGAGGGAGAAAGCACGAGGAGCAGAGTGGTGGGAACAAGAAAATTTAAAGAGAAAAAAAAATTTAAAGAGAAAAAAGGACATGTAGGAGTAGGTAAAGAAGAGATGGAGAAATAGAATCAGATGGATATGGGGTTATCCAAAACTGGAAAAATCAATGTTCATGCCATTAGGTTTAAGGATGTCCAGGAGGAATTATGATTCCTCAAGTTAAGTTTAGCCTCACCTTGACAAGAACAGGCATGTCATTGCAGAAATTATTGTGAGATTTAAAATGTTCAGCAAAGGGAACTCAAGTTTAGACCCACCAACACAGCATCGGTGTTCAGCTAAGTATGAGCATTTATCTGTGGAAAAAATATCCACTCTCATGGCCTAAATCCAAATATTGAGTCATCAGAACTAAGGTTTTTATTTATACCTGGACAGAGGTTTGATCAGGGAATTGTGTGCCTTTAAGTAATTAAAATGCTTGTTCTGATGGTTGGGTCAGTTGTTGGGACTGGATGTGCCGAGGAATTATGGAAATTTGTGACACCTTTGTTTAAGCTATGGTTGTGTGAATTTGTCTACATTAGGCTTGAGACAACTTCCGAATTTAGGAGATCTTTGTATGGTCAGTGGTGCTGAGAATGATTTTGGCCTATCTCAGTCTTTTCTAGCTATTTTAATGCTTCTTCTTTTCAGCATTTGTATGATACAACTGAATGGCTCGCTTGATATTTTCAGAGGCAGTAAAAAGTCATCCACAAGCCTGGAATCACTTGTAGACCAGAGAAGGATGGTGGACTTTCTGCACTAAAGAATTTTAACTGGGTGAATCTTTGTAATACTCAAATGACTCTTTTTAAACTATTCCCTATTTTACCAGTAATTGAATTTGCACGAATTTGAATGTTGATCTAGGTCGTTGTGCTTCTCATGTGGTAACTTAATCACTGTGTCCATTCTTCTTCTTCTTTGGCTTGGCTTCGCGGACGAAGATTTATGGAGGGGGTAAATTACCATTTGAGAATATGGATGTTCTTGCAGCCAATTTTTCAATAAGCTGTTTAATTGTCTATCACCATTCATGGTTGTAAGTGGCAGTTCTAGAGACCTTTAATTTGTGTATTACTTAATGCTATCTATTTCTTGCTGTTGCCATTGTTTTTTTAAAGTGTGCATACGGTAGCTTCACAAGTGGGAACCTTATTTTTTGATATTTGGTGCTGCTCTTCATATGGACTTCTGCACTCGAGTTCAAATTTATTGTCATATCTTATCTGGTACAGTGAGAAGTTTTCTATCTTGAATATTCCAGTCAACTCTAACATGCATACAACTGTAAAAAGTGTAAGAATGAGATGATAATTAGAATAGAGTGTTAAAATCTCCTTTTATTCAGCCATTTCAATGCAGGAATATTGTGAATTTATCGCACCATGCCTTCTGGTCCAAAAGGTATGAACACAGAATAGGGGGGCGGGGGGGGGGGGGTCATTACAGTCCTGCTTTAAGCTGGCAGCAGAAGTAGTCAGAGCTTCGAATTGATGACTGTGTAAAAAGAGCGATCTGGCAGCCCAAAACCAGTTCAGGAAAGAATACGTAAATATACAGTATGTTACAAGATGCTGACGCCGACATTCTGACTCTTTTGCTCCCAATATGCCAGCTTGCTGTGTAAAATGACACACTGGCCCAGCATTATGCAAAGCCAGTTTAATGACAGGTCTTCTTTACAGCAGTATTGCAGGATCTCTGGGTAAAAAACCCTACAGTGAAATTATCAATTCATATGAAGCAAAGCAGCATAACATTACTGATTTGAGGTTCATTCAGGTGCCTGATGGCTACAGGGAAGACATGGTCTTAAAACCTGTTGGTACATGATTTTGTATACTTGAATCTTCTTCCTGACTAAAATAAGGAGAAGAGACTGTGTTCTGGGTGAGACCAGTCCTCCAGTATGCTAATAGAAGGTGGGGGAGGGGGGGGGGAATGGGGTGGAGATCAACATGATGTTCTGAGTTGCATTTGTCTCTTTCCAGAGCTTCTTTCAAGCTTGGGTGGAGCGATACCAATCAATCCCGTGATGCAACCAACTTTCGATGTTGTACCGGTAGAAGGGACATTTGGGACATACCAAAATTTCTGACCTTTCACTGGAAGTAGAGGCTTTGGTGTGCTTTTTTGATCATCATGTTGATGTGGTTGTTCCACTCAAGTAACTGGAACTCAGTACTATTGATGTGAACAGGGGAGGGAGCTCTACACCCCCCCACCCCATCCCCATCTCACTGAAGTCCATAATCATTCATCTCTTTGTCTTAATGAGAAAAAGTCAGTCCTCATTGAGGTAGTTGCTTTTATTAAACGGTGTCATTCTTTGGTTTAGTTAAAATGGTTGAATGTAGGATATTTCAAGCCATGAGTTTACAGATGGAATTATGCAGCTTCTGATTTCCCACAGTAATTTAGGGATTCCTAGTACTGAACCTTTTGGAGTTGGTCTCATTTGGCATCACTCGGATGAAACACAAGATGTTAGAGAGTGTCCGAAGAGTGAGGATGAGCCTCCTCAAAGACTATGAGGTGGCCGCTCCTAGCAATGCTGCAGTTGTCAGATGCAACAGGTGTAGTCCTACCCTCTGAAACAGGAAGACCATTAAGGACGAGAACAAATATGTTTGTCCCCCTTATTGGTTTACTCAGCACCTGCCATTTACTGAGTCTGACAGCTATGTTTTTCGGGAAATGGTTTTGCTCTATAATTATTCTTGGTGATTAAAAACTTAAATCTACACTGTTCCCTTGTTCCACTCAGCACCTATCTGAAATGTTGTTCTACTAATTTTGTGCTTATTATAGAATTGTAGTTGGTTTTGTATATTATTGGAGATTTTTTTTATATACAGTACCTGTTTGGCTTGTAGCATGTGAGAATTTTGGTGCAACTTTGCATTGTTTGATAATAAACTCATTATCTCTAACATTGGAAGAGTACAGATGCACCATAAGAGGGAGGATGAAGGTGGTAATGAAGAGGTTTCCTTGTCTGTTTTTACCTTGACATTGAGATATCATATGGTCATGAGATGTGATGACGTCTTCCATTGTAAATGGTATCTTGCCAACACATCACAGGATGTACTTAAGATTACATTAATGGAATTGGATTGCTTCTCCATAACAAGTTAGTTTTGCAAACAAGACTGTCAGGTAATGTTTACTATTCTGTGTGATTGATCTCCCAATTTAAAAACCAGTCCCTTGATTGTCACAATTATTTCACAGGGTGAATTTTAACTGTGAAATCAAGAGAGTTCATTCTTTAAAAAAAATATAAAATAACAGATTTAATCCAACTTAAAAAATTTCTAACCTATTTTAGAATGCAGTCAAGCTTACAATGGGGCAGCATGGATAGTGTCGAATTGCTATTAAACTGCTAACAAAATTTTCCCCATGTCTATGTGGGTTTATTTAGTGTGATCCGATTCCTCCCACCATTTAAAATGTACAGAGATTATAGTTAATTTGGGTATTTAGATGGCACAGACTAGTGGGCTGGAAGTGCCTGTTACCATGCAATATGTCTAAAAACTAGCAATGCACCTGGAGGCATATACAGGTCAGTTTGGATAAAGGGAGAAAATTCATCCTTTGAAGGCAAGTCAGGATCTGGTGGATTTTTAGTACTGAAGAAGCTTGATAAATTTTACTGAGTTAAGCTGTTTTTTAAATTAAATGTAGAATATTTAATTAATTCAATTTAATTCCCACAACTACTTTGACGATACCATATGAACTTCTGTTTCCAGATTCTTTGTCCAGCTTTATAACCAATTTATAATTTAACGATTTTATCACTATTTTCTCTTTCAACTTTGAAGAATCTTGTGTTCTTGGATTATCACGTCAGTGGCCAACTGATATCTTCTGTACATTCCACAGCAAGGTAAAAAACAGATATGAATGCTTTCAATGCCATTACCACATAAACACAAGATAATCGTATGGTGTGGTGCATTGTTGGTCAGAAGCAACACACAAAACCAAAAGACTGTATAACAGGCTTTATTCGACGTAAAACTCCACAGAGCAAGCAGTGAGAGTGTGCTGCTGTTTGCTGTGAGCTCTGAGAGTGTGACCTCGAAGAGCCGGTGCAGGCTTATATCCCGGAGGGTGATTGATACCTGACTGGGTGGGGCTTGGTCCATAAATGTCGGCTGATTGACAGCCGGCCGGGTGTTCTCTTGTCCCCATGCTGTTTTGCAGGTACAGAGGTTGCACCCTGCTGTAAGCCAGTGGTGTACCATCACATTCATCTACTTCTTTAAGATTGACCCGGAGGGGGGGGTTGAAATTGCAGTAAAAAAAAACCAAAAAAAAAGCCCCAACATATACAATATTTACAAATGCATTCCGCACTGTCGGAGTTTTTGCGACCGTCGCAGGACTGGCTCCTGGTCACTGGTCAGTGAGGGTGTGGGAGGGCTGGGGGCAGGGGCCAGAGTGGCTGGCGTGGTGCAGCATGGGGAGGCTGGGGTCGAGTTGTGTGCATCACATCGGATGTGCAGGAGGGGGCGGGATCATCCCCCACGCTTATAGCAAGTCCTTGGTGCCCCATAGCTGTTAGGAGTCAATGGTTTGTGTCAGGTCAGCAGGTTCCTGGGCTGGAGGATACTGTGTTGTAGTGGGTGCTCCTGCTGGTGTCAGGTCCCTGTTTGAGACGGTGTCCTCCCTGCTGCTGCTGAACCTAATGTAGGCATAGTTCTAGTTCGCGTGTAGGAGGAACAACTGCTCGACCAGGGGCTCAGCCTTATGCACAGGAGCACCGGTCCCAGGGACGCAAGCCATGTCAGGAGGGACATTCCCGTTGCTGATCTCCTGGGGAACGAAAACAGGTGTTCGTGAGGGGTCACGTTGGTAGCCATGCACAGAAGTGACCAAATGGCATGGAGCACTTCCGGAAGAGTGTCTTGCCAGTACTCTATGGACCACCCTTTTGACTTAAGAGCCAAAAGAAATGACTTCCTGATTACCCTGTTCTCGCATTCCACTTGCCCATTACCTTTCAGGTTGTAATTAGTCGTGCGACTAGTTGTGATGCCCCTTGCAGTCAGGTACTGGTGTAGTTCCTCACTCATGAAGCTTGACCCCCCCCCACCCCAGTCGCTGTGGATAAATGCAGGGTAGCCAAACATGGTGAAGATTGTGTCAGTACCCTGATGTCGGTGGCCGTGGAGGTGTCTGGGCAAGGAATAGCAAAGGGGAAGTGGGAGTACTCGTCTATGACCGTGAGGAAATAGACATTGTGATTCATCGAAGGGCTGAGTAACCTTCACGACGTGAGCCTGGGGTGGGTGGAGGAAATGAGGTTTGCATTCCGCACAGACCCGGCACGCCTTGGTTATGGTCCTGACATCCCTGACGGTGTACGGGAGGTTCCGGAACTTGATGAAATGGTATAAGCGGGTGATGCCTGGGTGGCAGAGGGACTCGTGCAGTGCCTGCAGCTAGTCATTGTGGAACGATGCACAGGTCCGGGAGAGGGCGTCGGGGGAGTCGTTAAACTTCCCAGGACGATACTGGATGTCGTAGCTGTATGTTGCCAGCTTGACTTTCCAGTGCAATATTTTATCATTCTTGATCTTGCCTCTGTGTGTGGTGTTGAACATGAACGCCACTGCCCGCTGGTCGATGATGAGGGTGAACCTCCTGCCAGCCAGGTAGTGGTGCCAGTGATGGACCTCTTCTGCCTCGGCCTCCTTTTTAATGGTGGAGTGCCCTAGCTTGGAGCCATGGAGGGTCCTGGAAAAGAAGGCAACTGGGCACCCCCCTTGGTTGAGGGTAGCGGCGAGGACTATATTGGAGGCATTGTTCTCCACCTGGAAGGGGGAGTCCTCGTCCACGGCATGCATCATGATGTCCTGCCTGATGCGTGTGAAGGCTGCTTTGCCTCAGATGGGAGGGGAAATGTGGTGGGCTGGGCCAGTGGGCAGAACTTGTCTGAGAAGCGGGAACCCACTGGGAATAATAAGATAACAACCCAAGGCACCTGCGGAGGGCTTCGAGCATGGTGCGAAGGAGCAGCTCCATTAACAGGTGCATCCGTTCTGGATCTGGATCGATGACACCATGTCCCATGATGTACCCCAGGATGGCGAGGCGGGTGGTGCTGAACATGCACTTCTTTTTGTTGTACGTTAGATTCAGCTCCTCAGCCGTCCGGCAAAATTTCTCCAGGTTGGCATCGTGGTCCTGCTGGTCGTGGTATTAGATGGTGACATTATCCAAGTATGGGAAAGTGGCCTTTAGTTTGTGCTGATCTACCATTCGATCCATCTCCCGTTGGAAGATGGAGACCCCATTCGTAACCCCAAATGGAACCCGGCGGAACTGTACAGGTGCCCGTCCACCTCAAAGGTGGTGTAGGGCTTGTCCCGCGGGTGAATGGGGAATTGGTGATAGGCTGACTTCAGGTCAATTGTGGAGAAGACCTGGTGATGGGCTATTTCATTGACCACGTCGGCTATCCTTGGTAGGGGTTAGGTGTTCAGCAGGGTGTATTGGTTGATGGTCTGGCTATAGTCCATGTCCATCCTCAGCTTACTTCCCTCTTTGACCACTAGGACTTGGGCTCTCCAAGGGCTGTTGCTAGGCTCTATGACACCTTCCACCAGAAGCCGCCCTGATGAACTCTCTGTCCACTGTGTAATAGCCCCTACTTGTGGCAGGTATCGGCTTGCAGTCTGGCATGAAGTGTGAGAAGGAGGCAGGAGGGGCAATGCGCAGGGTGGAGAGGCAACAGGTTGGCCAGGGCTGGTTGGAAAGCATGCTGTGGAGCATTAGCTGGGGTAGGATGCTTTGCAGGTGGCACTGGAAGTCTAAGACCAGGAGAACTGGGGTGCAGAGTTTGGGCATGACCAGGAGCCTGAACCCAATGTATGTCTCCCCCCCCACCACCACAGTCAGATTGGCCAAGCAGCGCCCGAGGGTATTGATAGTCCAGTCCTTGGCAGCAAAGGCGATAGAGAACGTGGTGGGGTGGATTTTTAGCTTTAGTGAGTGGATCAAGCTCAGGTGAATGAAACTCTCGGTGCTGCCACTGTTGATTAGGCACTTTGTTACCTGTCCATTGATTTTAATGTGCATCATGGAGTGCCCGAGGTCATGAGGATCATTCCTGCTCAGGGTAGTGGCTGCTAGGACTATCTCAGGGTCCGAGTCGTCGTTTCACAATGCTGGAGGTGAGGTAGTCGTCGGCAACCTCTGCAAGCATCATGAGAGGTAAGTGTCGACTGATGGTGCTCTCCATAGTCGTGGGGTGCAGTGTGCGGTGGTTGGCAGCATCCAGAGGCGTGGGGTGTGTCAGTAGGGTGGCCTTGTCTGCTTCCGTGTTGACCACGTCGTCATCACTGGAAGCCTGGGGGGAGCCTTAGCGATGGCGGCGTCCACGTTGGTCTGGCCCCAAGATGGCGGAACCACACAGGAGGGTGAGGCGTGGCCGGCCTTCTTTTTCGTCGTCACTCAGTGCGTCGGGGGAAGTGATGTCACTCTGCTGGTCGTCGGGGAGGGTGACATCATCACGGCTGGCGGAAGTGACATCACTCCATAGACCGGAGGTGACACTGTTGTAGTCTTCGGCAGGCAGCGCTGGCAAGGGCAAGGGCTGGGCCGGGTGCATGGTGCACATGCGGCAATCATTGCTGGCGAGGCCAGAATTTGGATCGCCGTGGCTGGGAAGGCCGGAAGTGGCTGTGTGGGCAATGGCGCCACCCGGCAATTGCACGTACTGGGGGCAGTGAGGGAATGGGGAAGATCGTAGAGGGCTGCTGTGCTGCCGGCTGGCTTTGAGAAGCATACCTTCAAGACGTGGCCTTTCTTGCCTCACCTCGAGCAGTACTGGGATTTGACCAGGCAGTTTTGATGCGATCAGTGATTGGACCTACACCGGGACCCGCAGCAGCGATGTTTTCTTCAACAGCTTAATCCATGGCCACAGCAGCCAATCGTGCTGACCACGAGGAGGCCTGAGGGAGCCTGGAATCAAAGGCTTTTGTGTGTAGGGCGGCTGCTTCCAGGGTTCGAACTACCTCCACTGTTTTGGCCAGTGTGTAGATATTTTCTTCCAGCAGCTTCTGACTGGTGGCCCTTGCGCATAGCCCTTCGATGTAGGTGAGCCTGATCAGTCTCTTGACCTCCATTTTGCTTACCCCGGGTTCTGCCAGACAAGGTCAGGCCAACTCACACAGGGCTCCCAGGTAGGACTCAGCCACCTCCCCGGGTTGTTGGGCTTGGATACTCATGAGGTACCTTGCAAAGACATTTGTGGGAGGTTTGTACATGGCCTCGAGGGTGCTCATCGCTTCCAAGTGTCCGGCGCAGTCTTTGAGAGCCGAGAAGGCTTGGGGACTCAGCTTGGACTGGAGTAGGATGAGTCTCTTCCAATCAGAGACCAGGATGTCGTTGGTGTGAGCCTCGATGATAGCTTCGACCGTGTGTCGTCAGATCTCGAAGTGTGTCTGTGCTTCCGGGTGGCGTGGGTTGATCTCGAGGCTCTCGGCGCTCAGGAGCTTTTCTATAGTAGCTCGTAAAATTTTATGTTGAATAAACTGTGGTGCCCTGTCGGTCAGAAGCAAACACACAAAACCAAAAGACAGTACAACAGGCTGTATTCGACATAAAACTCCACAGAGCCGGCTGTGAGAGTGTGCTGCTGTTTGCTGTGAGCTCTGAGTGTGACCTCGAAGGGCCGACACTGGCTTATATCCTGGAGGGTGATTGACCCCCGACCGGGTGGGGCTTGGTCCATAAATGTCGGCTGATTGACAGCCGGCCAGGTGTTGTCTTGTCCCCATGCTGTTTTGCAGGTACAAAGGTTGCCCCCTGCAGTAGGCCAGTGGTGTACCACCACATATGGTGAGACAGAGTATCCTCAAGAGCACATTTCATGGCATTGAGGATACTGTTATGACAAGACTTCAGCAATGAAAATTAAAGACAACATTTAACTTGAGAAAATAATGGATCCTTGATTTCCTCACCGACAGACCTCAATCAGTGAGATTTGGTAAGAACATCTCCTCCACAATCTCCTTCAGTATCAGAGCACCACAGGGCTGCGTTCTTTGCTCCCTGTTCTACACGCTTTGCACCTGTGACATCAACACCATCTACAAATTTACTGACGAAACCAAGGATCTGATTGTTGACTACAGGAAGGGAAAACCAAATGTGTACGATCCAGTGATTATTGGAGGATCAGATGTAGATAGGGAAAGTAAATTTAAGTTCTTGTGAGTCACAATCTTAGAAGATATTTCCTGGGGCCAACACACTCATGGCATTGTGAATAAAGCAAATCAGTGCCTCAGGAGTTTGTGGAGGTTTGGCATGGCATCAGGAACCCTGGAAAATTTCTACAGAAGTGTGGTGAAAAGTGTGCAGACCGGCTGCATCACAAACTGGTATGGGGACACCAATACCATGCAAATGGTAGTAGACACAGCCCAAAGGTCATCACAGGCAAACACCTTCCCACCATTGAGAATATCTATAGGGAACGCTGCTGAATATACCAGACAGAGTTGAAAATCCAAAAGCTGAAGTGAGGACGATCTGGATTAGCAGCATTGCCTGGCAAATTGAATCTGCACGGACCCATTATTTCATTGGGTGAGCTGATGTCATTCCTGTTGGACTAATTACCTTAAAAAGAATATTGATTTGTAAATGTTGCTAACCTTTGGTAGGCATTTGCTTGCCAATGAACAACTCCAATTGACCCTTGGGGAGCAGTGTGGTGAGAATGAAGACAATAAACAACTTCCACAATTCATATTATACACAATGAGATAACACAGGAAAGGTACTAGAATTGATAAAAAATTGGCTGAATGACAGAGGCAAAGAGTGAACCTTCGCCACTGCCTAGTGAAGACCACAGGGATCAGTTTTGGGTCTGCTTCTTTTCGTGTTTTACATTAATGATGTGTATGACAGAATTGATCGAATTGTTGCTAATTTTGCAGATGATGCAGGTGGAGAGGCAGGTAATGTTGGGGATGCAGAAAGTCTACATTGGGAGAATGGGTAAAGAAGCAGCAGATGGAGTACAGTTTAGGGAAATGTATGGCCATGCATGTTGATTGAAGGAATAAAGGAGTAGACTATTTTTAAAATCCAGAGAGTATTTGGATTTCTAAATAGATTTGAGAGTTCTAGTGCAGGATTCCATGAAGGTTAAGTTCCAGGTTAAGTCAATAGTAAGGTAGGCACATACAATGTTTGCATTCATTTTGAGAGGACAAGAATATAACAGCAAGGATATAATGCTGAGGATTTATAAGCCATTGGTCATACCACATTTGGAAAAATGTGAGCATATATGAGCCCAATAGTTAAAAAAGGCTGTTCCAGAAGGAGATTAACGAGAATGATCTCAGAGGTGAAATGGTTTACATATGAGGAGTGTTTGATGGCTCTGGGCCAATACACAGAAGAATTAGGTGGGATCTCATTGAATTAAAAGGTCTGGATAGAGTGGACATGGACATATCCTGGGAGAGACTAGGACTAGAGCACAGAGCCTCAGAATAAAAGGATGTTGATTAAGAACAGATTTCAGGAGGAATTTCTTCAGCCAGAAGGTGGTGAATCTGTGTTGCTACAGATCACTGTTTAGACCATCACTGGGAATATTAAAATCAGAGGTTGATAGGCTAATGATTTCAACGGTTATGAGGAGAAGGCAGAAGAATGGGATTGAGAGGGGAAAATAAATCAAATATTATAAAGGCCATGTAATTTGAGACAGTGAAGTGAAATGTCTTTGCTGTATCTTTATTCAGGATGTCATATTTGTTTTCTTCACTTATCTTTTTATTTTTTTCAGTGGGACTTGGTATGTAATGACGATTGGAAATCCCCATTTTCTGTGTTGATGTTCTTTGCAGGAGTGCTAGTTGGATCTTTATTTTCTGGACAGTTATCAGATAAGTAGGTCATTTCTTTTATGTAATTTTTGCTAAGATATATTTTTCTGGTCATTGTTGTTTGCCCTTTGTTGCAATTGCCACAGAGCAATTCAAAAATAATTCATTGAGTATCAGCTCTTTGGAATGATGCAAGGCCATGTATTTCACAACATAATTGCAATTGTTTTTAATCGACTGTACCACAGACTCTTGTGTATCCCTTCTTTTATTTCCTATTCATCCATTGCAAATCCAAAAATAGATCGATGTGCATTATCTCAACAAGCACATCTTCATATTCTACATTGACAATCTTTGAAGCCAGAGATATGGGAACTCTTAATCCATGATTACTCCACTGATTATCTTCGTTTAATTTAGTTCACAGTATGTGGATGTCACTGCCATTACCAAAATTTTATTGTCTCTTCATGGTCTGAGAAAGCTGTTGTGGATATACTGCAGTTAGGTTGACGGTGGTCAGAATCTGCAACCTTAAGAATCAAATATCTTCATGAATTTAGAGTTACATAATAGCCTGGCTATTATGGATAACATTATGGATAAAAAGGATGGCAGATTTCCTTCCCTGAAGTGAATGTGCAGAGAAGGAAAAATAAGTTCAACAAAGCTACTGACCAGTGGGGTAAATAAGAAGTAAATTTAAGTTCAAATTTATTATTATCTGACTGAACAGATACAAGTCAACACAACAGCACCTCTCCAGACCATGGTGCATTACACTAAAACACACAATACATAGAATATAAAGATCATATGTATAATCAAAATAAATATCTATAAATATTTGTGATGATGGTCACAAATACTGTTCATCAGTTTCACAGCCTGTTGGAAGAAGCTATTTCCTGGCCTGGTCGACATGATTTTTATGCTCCTGTGCCTTCTTCTTGATGGTAGTGGTTTGAAGATACTGTGCACTGCATGAAAAGGGTCTTCTATAATAAAGCCATATTTACACAGAGCCCCTAGTAAATGTTATATATAGAGGAAAGGGGGACCCCAGTGATATTCTCGGCTGTTTTCATTTTCCTCTGTATGGGCCTCTGGTTTGAAGCTTTGCATCGACCATACGATACAATTTTGTAGCCAGACAAGACTCTCTCAAGTGTGCTTTTGTGAGGGGTTATCCATAAATCTTTGTATGGAATATTTTTGTTAAGTATCTGAGAGAATAATTACAGGACTTTTATATAATTACAGCCTCAAGAGTTTGAGTATGCGTATTTGAATCTTCATTTCTGTTTGGTTTCTAGGTTTGGAAGAAAAATAGCTCTATTTGGATCGATGGCTGTACAGTTTGTCATCAGTAGTCTCCAAGTGTTCTCTCCAAACTGGGAAATATTCTGCCTTCTTAATTTTCTTATTGGTTTGGGAAGAACATCAAAGTACATAGCTGCCTTTGTTCTTGGTAGGTACCTAGAACATTCAATACCATACGACGTACTGGAGAACTTTCATTGTTGCAATACCATGGATGATTGTGTCACACTCAGTGATCCATTAAGTTCTGATCAAAGACCAGAGACTTGTAGAACCAACATAGATTTTTGAAAGCTTATTCATTTTCAAATTCATTTTGATGGAAAAAAATACCTTAAAGATCTGGAAACATTTCAGGCAAGGTGAAAACTTCAGTTAGTCCAGTGACCTGATAACTTCTGAATTGCAGAAACATCCAGTGCAGTGAAACAAAACACCTATAAACATACCCAAATTTGACATTCGTGAACCTAAAATCCTTCTTCACACTAGGGTAGATACTGTGTGATGGAAGCAGTTCAGTATAAGTGCTCAAACATATCTGGCTTTCATCATACCAGATACTGATCTGGAACAGGATAATTCAAGCACTTTACTCATAGCTCTCAAATATTTGGAGAAAGTAGTCATGCTCTGTCTGGTATAATAGCAGGAATCTCCCAGTGGCCAGCTATTTCAATTCCACATATTTGGCCTCAAACACTGCCAAAATGAACTTACTGGCAAATTAGAGGAACGACACCTTATATTCAGTCTGGGCACTCTCCAACCAGATGGCATTAAAATCAACTTTTCTATGTTAAACCCATTCCCCACATTTCTCTCTTTCCATATCCCTCTGTCTCCTTTTCTCCAACTCCACCACTCTATCCTGCCCTTCTCCATTCAGAGATCTACCCCTTCCCCCACCACATCTCAGCTGTTTTCTCTTCTACGCTCCAATCTATATCCAACTATAACCTGTTACCTGTTAAAATGTCTTCCTCTCCTGTCCCTACCTCCATCCTCTGCTCTGATCCCCTTCAACCCACAGTTTAATTCAGGTGCATGTCTGATTTTTGCTCATAATGAAAGGATCAGGCCTAAAATCTTAATTATTCTTTACTTCCTGTTGATGCTGGGTGACTTGCTGTGTTCCTCCAGCAATTTTATGTATTGCAGGTCGCCTTGAATATGTTTCTCCTTATCTTCTGTTTCAAGTTCATTGAATTATTTTACTGTTTCACCTCCAATACCCAAGACCTTCTGTCATTAGATTCAGATGCCAAAAGATTATGCAACACTATTTGGCTTTGCGTGTTCATATCTGTGCATTTCAATATTCCTTCTAACCTTTCTTAACACATACTGCTATCATTCCTTGCAGACACTGACTATCCCATGGATATTAACTTTCAATGTATGCAAAACTGTAATCTGAGTTGAATACAGAATCAGCTGTCCAGAAGTTGGATCATCGTACTATGTTACAGAATCCAGTTCAAATGAAAATTTGAAAACAAGTGAAAATTCATATTGTATGAGGTCCAAGATTTTCATCTGGGGCTCCTCGTCTGATGCATTAATGTGCAGGGAACCTTGCAAAGTGGCAGCTCATAATGACTGATACATGCCTGAAAATGACTTTTATAATTTTCCATCATGAATACATGGTACTCTGTAACCTTTCATAATACCTGGTGAATCAATTCCTTCACTGGTTCTAGGAACCCAGCTTCCCCCAAAGATCAGTTGGTGCTTGCTTGGCTATCCTTCAGGGCTCTAGATCAAATCTGTTTCTCGAATCAGATTTATAATCTTTGCTCTCTCCATATTCCCTCCAGAATAAATACCAATCTTCCAGGTGATTTTGTAACACTGACCCAGTGTTCTTCACACCAAACCTTCCCTTCTTGATCACCACTCAGAGCCATAATCTTGAATTAAACCCATGAGCATTCATTCTATCCCAACAACTGAGCTCCAACTACTATCCTATCCTCAATACCAATCCTACTCAACACTATACATTTCATCCATCACCATGAGTCTTGCTCCAGATTTTAACTTCAGTATCTGGATACCAGTCCAAACCTCAACTGCCACCTGACTTCTGATTTCCAACACTACCATTTAATGCACTGACACCAACTACAAATCTTGGCCCTGCCTTTCAACAATATCCCCTGATTAAAACTTCTTGGCCAGAATTGTTATAATCCTCTCCCTAATTTAATCAGGCTGCCCTTTCCTTTAAACTGGACCTCTCTTTTGACTCGCCCTCTCGCCGCCCACAGCTCCATTTCCATGTGTGACTATTTATCCATATCCCCTCTGAATTTTCTAAACCTCTATAAGGTGCCCTTCACCCTCCTTCATCCTCAGGAAAAAATGTTTCAGCCTATTCAGCCTCATTTTATAATTCAGGAATACCAGTCAATTGTTCAATCTTTCATACAACCTTTCCGGCTTAATGATAGTTTTCTGACAGCTGGGTGAGGAGAACTGCACAGTATACACAGTATGATCTCACCAATGTCCATGTATACAGATTATTAAAATATTGTGTTTATATACTAAAAATAATTAAATACAGTTCATTTCTGGTTAACTGGATTTTTCAGATAACTGAATAATGGCTTTTTGCAGTTCAGTAGCCTCAGCCATTGGCGATTCCCAACACCTCCCCACTATCGTCACCAATCCAGCCCGGGAACCCAAGGTCCCCGCTCCTGCCTGGGACTCCTGCCACCATTGCCGATCCCTGACACCTCTCCACTGCTGTCATCCATCCTGTCCGGGTGCTCAAGATCCCGCTCCTGCCACTGTCACCAATATCTGCCACCTCCTCACCACTGTTGCCAATCCTGCCCGGGAGCCCGAAGTCCCCGTTCCTCCCAGGAGCCTGAGGTTCTCATTCCTGCCTGAGATACCATTCTCCTTGATGACTCTGGGCAGTGGAGAACCAAGTACTAATAATTACATTTAATTTGGGTCATTAATAGATTTTAGCTTGATGTGGGTAGAGGAAGTTTAGCTACAAATTGGCCCATGATATCATTGAATTATCAATCAGGTTTCAGAGACTGCTCCTGTTAAGTTTCTGTGCTCCTCCTTAATTAAAGTGGGACTAATGTTTGTTTTCATTGCGTTTGAACTAAATTCCATGTGGAAAAATTACCACAACCCACTGCAGTTCAACAATCAGAAATGAAGAGTTCCACGCTCCCACCATCATCACAGCAAATCCCCCAAATCATCCTGCCAGTCAACACATACCAAACATTCACATACTGTAATGGGGAAAAATTACGGACTTAGTTCTTGACCCAAATATTTTCAATATTGTGTCAGTCTCTCAGTTTCATTCTAAGATGCATTTATTTCATTTTCATTATTCTAAGACTATAATTATACAGTGTATGTTCCACAGAGATAGATAATTTTAACGTTTACCCTTATTGCACCTTTATTAATCCTCTTCATGCATCAGTTATTTTTCAGATAGCTGTGTCTGGATGATGTTTAATAATTATAATGTTTATTATCAATAGGTGGAAGGTGATGGACTTGGCTAGGTTTGCCATTCTCTGCATCCTTCTTCATTTCTGGGCACTCAATTTCCAAACCAGGTGATGGTGCCACCTGACAAAGTTTGAAAGGTTATTCAATGTTAAATCATAGATTTAATAGGAAGTAGAGGCATTTCAGTCTTCTTCACCGCTACCTTAATGTGTTGATTCCCAGGACCTTGAATGTTCTAAACCTGTACACTGCTGTCCCATTAATTAAATCAAGTGTGTGGTCCCTCAATCTTCTCCTTCCTAAAGTCCACAATATGTTCCTTCATCTTTATTGATGTTGAGAGCAATTTGTTGTTATCCTATTACACAAGCAGATTCTCATCTCATCATTTCCAACCAACAATGATGGTGTTGTCATATTTTTCCACAGAGGCACACTCACAACTTTTGAATGAATAGAGTTGATACACTTCTGTAGTTATTTTAACTGTATAGTGTGGTGAACTGCGCCACTCCATTATCAAACTGGCATCTGTAGTTGCAGGCCCCTGCAGAATCAAGAGTACCCGGTGGCTATGGGGCACAAAGAACTCAGGGAGGCGCGTGACTTCAGAGGTTGGGTGATTGTAATAGTGCGCCAACTCTAATTAATTAGACTCCTGCAAAGATTCCATTAAACCGTTTTGTTGGTTCAGCTCACAGAGAACTTCTGTTGTGCTTTATTTACTGCACCATTTGCTATGATATAATGTAAGCAGTTGTAATTATAGTAATGAAAAATACTTTAAAAAGAGGAAAAATGAGTGTAAAGTAAAGATCCAATTGTTCTCTGGCAAGATGGAAAAAGCAAAGCCAAAATAAATGATTGAGGAAGTTAGGGTATAGAAAGATTGTAATAGCTTGGGACCCAATGTTTATTGCATTTTATTTTCTTTACGAATTTAATTTTTTTTTCTTTTCTAATGTATTCCACATTTTATTTCCCTTTATTTCTCATTTGATTTCATCATTTTTTGCTTCATTCCCTAGTTTCTGGGTGATCCTTAAATTGATCGAGATAATATATGGATGTAATTTTTTTTCTTGGATGGTTGTAATTTCCATTCAAATTAATTACCTGTTTAAATAAAAGTCATACACTTTTTTTTTTCAACTGAAAGGTTTGATTAGATTTAAAATTAAATTGGTGCATGTTGCATAATTACTACTGTTTGTGATTTTTTTTCCCTCCAGGAACAGAACTTCAAGGAAAACCTATTCGGATTCTGTTCTGTACATTGGGAGTGTGCATCTCCTATGCTATTGGCTACATGTTGCTCCCTTTATTTGCATTCTTCATAAGAAGTTGGCGGATGTTACTTTTGGCCTTCTCCTTCTCTGGCCTGCTATACATTCCCTTGTGGTGGTATGTTGGATTTTGTACCATTACCACTGTTTAGTTTAGATGTGAAATTGTGCTTTTAAAGCTGTGGTTTTCAAACTTTTTCTTTCCACCCACATTCCACCTTAAGTATTCCCTATGCCATAGGTGCTCTGTGATTCATAAGGGATTGCTTAAGGTGGTATGTGGGTGGAAAGAAAAAATTTGAAAACCTCTATTTTAATTGTACCTAATTAATTCGTTATGTGCATGGTTTCATAACTCCAAAGGAAATGCAGCAATGACTATTTCAGTAACAATTGGGTCCAGAGCAATTGTTTTCAAACTTTTTTTCCCCACTCAAATACCACCTTAAGTAATCCCTAACTAATCACAGAGCATCTATGGCATAGAGAATACTTAAAGTGATATGTAAGTGGAAAGAAAAAGTTTGAAAACCACCATTCTAAAGTCTTCTCCACAAATTAGTAACTGCATTGAAAGAAGATGAGAGTCCCCCTTTCGTGAGGTTAGGGACTTGGATTTACATTGGCAATGTATTAAGAAAATATAGTATCCTTTTCTTGACTCTGAAGCAGTATTGGTTCCCTGACTTATTTGAATTATTAGCATGAGTTGTTCCTTGCTGTTTAGGGGCAGTACCTTTCACATTCACCACCTGAAATCATCAGGTAGAAACCAACTTTCACCACAGAGAAAATAATCAGTTGAAAATATGGTGAGTCTTGTAAAGATCAGTATGGAAAATATTGCTATAATGAATTACAAATCTTGGGCTTGCAGTAAGTTCAGAATGTTAAGTGGATATAGCAAGAATATCCATAGAGGACATTGATTTATTGATATTAGCAATTTATGTTCTATAATTTCTGTATGCTTTCACTCTTTTATGAATAGTTTGAGTACATTTTCCATGATCCAATCTGTAGGAACTACTCCAGAATGAACAAATTAGAATATGGCATCCACTTTTACTTAGCGATTTCCTTTAATCTCTTGGTCTCATGCTCTCTCTACTCCCTCACCCCCCTCCCCACCTTCCTTCTAGCTGGCACAATAAAGCACTGTTGCATGTTTCTTTGCCAATTATAATTCACTCATCTCTGATTAACCCTTTTAACATTATTACCCTCTTAGCATTCTTACCCTCCTGGCACTTATCCTTGTAAGTAGAGCAAGTGCTACACCTGCCCTCACTGCCATTTGGGGCCCCAGACAGTCCTTCCAGGTGAGACAACACTTCACTTGTGAGTCTGCAAGATTAGTATACTGTATACAGTGCTCCTGGTGTGGCCTTCTGTACATTGGCAAGACCTGACGCCGTCTGGGAGACCATTTTGTTGAGCTCTTACGCTCTGTCCGTCTGAGGAAGCAGGATCTCCCAGTGGCCACAAATTTCAATTCTACATCCCAGTCCAGTCTGATATGTCCATTCACGGCCTCCTCTTCTGTCAAGATGAGGCCACTCTCCATCTTGTATTCCATCTTGGTAGCCTCCAACCTGATGCATGAACTTTGATTTCTCCAATTTACATTATCCTCTCCCACTCCCTTTCAATTTTCCCCCCAATCTCATCCCATCCTCCCTCTCTCCTTCTTTTCCCCCCTCACAATTTCTCCTTACCTATTCTCCTTATATTTTCTAACCTCCCCTCCCCTCCATTCCTCCTAGGCACTCCATGCATTCATTCCTATTACACTTCTCTCCCTTTAGCCTATCATGAATCCTCTCATTCTCTCCCTCTAGCCAATTGCTAGTCTCCCCCTCTCCCACCCTCTTTTTCCAAATCTCTGAAAATTCCTTTTTTTTACCACTCTTGTCGAAAGGTCCTGACCCAAAACTTTGACTTGCCGCTTCTTCTAGATGCTGTCTGGCCTGCTGTGTTCTTCCAGCATTTGTGTATTTTCATTTTATTTACTCCAGCATCTGCAGAGTTTTTGTCTTCCACCCTCTTAGTACTTTTATTTTGCATTGTGGTCCTATTTCCTTTTTACTTTCTTTTCCATCTTCTTTTTTGTATCCTATATTTTCACTCCATTTCTCCATCTTCTATTTCCTTTGTGACAGAACTTGTTGTGTTTTATATTGTATAGATATGATTTTGGGAGATAAAGTGTGGCAGATTTTTTTAGGGTAAGTCACATACAAACAATACAAAACAGTTCTCATTTAAAATGCTGGAGCTCTGCTCAAGCTAGACTGGCTGGCTCTGAAGGCCTTTGCAAAAGCTTTGGGGAGTGCTCAAGGAACTTCACTAATGGATTGTTGTTTTGAAAAGCAACAGATGAAAGAACTCAAAGGAGTAGCTTCTGAGCTTCAGACTGTCTGAAGTGTAGCTTGTTCTTCTGAGTGGATCATGTGGTTTGTGGTTTTTGCAAGCAGAGAGAGAGAAAAAAACAGACTATTTCTCTGAGAGATAGAGAGAGAGAGAGATAGAGAGAGAGGGAGGGAGGGAGAGAGAGAGAGAGAGAGAATTCAGTTCTACAGTTTTATAGTTCAGCAGTAACAACTGGGACTGGAACAGGACAAGCTGGTAAGCTGGTAGAAAAACCACATTTGGAAGACGGGTTGTGAGTTCTTAGTTCAGCCTGGTCAAAGCCCTTGTGGTCCACACAAGAGGAGAGGACTGACTGCCTCATGGTTCACTTGAAATAAGGGAAACAAAAAGGAACTCTCTGGTGACCTGAAAGAAAAGAGGTTATTATCTGGAAAACCCTGATGGGGCAAGTTTCTACAGCAAGACACTGACATGAATGATTAAAAGGGATCAGTTTGTGTCCAGGAACAACAAATCTCTCTCTGAAAACCGACAAGAACCTTTCTGAGCATTTACCATTTATCTTTCAAGTACCAAAGGCTGGTGAACTTCATGAATGTTAAATTCTGTGCACAGTATAGGAATTGTCTACAACCAGTAAATTTGAATGAATGAGAAGTGAGATTAGACTGTGAATCAAAGAACTTTTCTGAACTAACACACGCATCACATACACGTGCGCTTAGAATTAGAAGGGGGTTAAGTTGGGTTAGTTAAGTTAATGGTGATGAGTTAAAGTGTGATTCTGTTTTCATTTTTAAGTAACCATTTGTCTTGGTGAATGTCTATTGCTGCTGAGTTTTGGGGCCCTTTGGGCTCATAACACGCACTTAGTCCTTTCACTCTGGTATTCTGATTTAAACCTTGTATGAAAGCATGAACAAATATAATTCCAGGCCTGCTGATGCACAACCCATCTAGTTAGTTCCATCTTCTCTAGTCACATTTTCCCCCAAAATATCTCTCCCTGACATCTGCTGAATCTTTTTATTACTTTTAATGGAAATTGGCAATGGAAATAATCCTTAGATTACCATTTTTGGGGTCTCCCTTTCAATTTATGTCCTAACTGCTAATATACTTGAAGGATCTCATCTTTCATAATTTATGTCACTAGTGTGACAATGTGGCACAACAATTATTGACAGCTCACTGCTCACAATTTAACATTTTCTTGTGTTCACATTCAGGACTCCTAGTCTTAACTGTTTTCCATTCCATATTAATGAAACACTCTATCATGTTCTAATCACTCTTCTAGGTGAAGTGATTTTACAGGGCAAAATATTTAGGACATGGATCAAGAGAGATATCTTCACTCAGAGAATAATGAACCTGTGGAATTAATTACCATGGAGTTCTGTGGAGACCATGTTGCTGAATATGTTTAATAAGAAAAAAAATTCTGGATGCAAACTCATCAGGGACCATGGGGAGGATACGGCAATATCACTGAGACAGATTTATTGCTATAAGTGCAAATTATGCCTCAGTTGTATCTCATTAGTTCTTTAATACATTCCATGGGATAATTTTATAAAACAGGTATCATTGTAATGTAATTGTCACCACACCTGATAAAGACCTTTAACAAGGTTCAGGGAATTTTTTCTAACCCTGACTCCTAACTCAAATTGTTAATTTAGTTAGTTGAGTTTATGATTTTTTTTGTTATTCTTTTAATCTCAATAGACAAATGTAAAATTCTTGTTAATAAACTTACAAAGTGATATTTTACATTGTAGGAGCTCTGAATGTACATATGTTGCCAATTTTATTGCAGAGCAAAAATTGTTGCTAAACCAGTACTCCAACCTTGATGTCAGTCAACCTCATGTCAATCAGTTTAATTTGATGACCTCTGGCTGAGTTTCTGTTTCTGTCTCATTTGGAGCTGGGAGTACCCAAGTCTAGAGTGGAATATATATGCTGCAGCATAACACTGACACTTAGGAGTAAATGTGAAAATCAGAAACTACTGGATGGAAAACAAGGTACGACTTCATTTGAAAAAAGGATGGGATGATACCAGGGTGTCTTGTCTGATCCAAAGTTTCATGGAGTCATTTGGCTTACAGATTAATGAAGCCATTTAGAGAAAGTAAAGATTAATAAAGAAAATTAGAGAAAGCCAATGGATTTTTGAAACCGTGTAATTAAGATCGGAGCTATTGTTGAAACTCTGATCAAAAGGAGAATGCAGGAAATACCCAACAGATCAGGCAGTGAGAGTGGAGAGATTGCAGCAGGATTAATGTCATAGATGGAGATCATCAACAACAAAACTGGTCAGTTAGAATATAAATGAGGAAAGTGAGATACCTGAAATTGTTGAATTGGATATTGATCATGCAAGATTGTCAGATTTATTGTCAGAGTGTATATATGACATCACTTACAATTCCCTTTTCCTGTGAATGGGGCAGAATTACCCTAATTGGTAGTGCAAAAAATAAACGGAACACAGCATAAAACATGTAAACAAACAAAGAAATGTAAACAAACTGACAGTGTAATACAGAGAGAACAAAAATAATATAAAGTGCAGAAGTAATAGTCTCTGATTGAGTCTGTTGTTGAGGAGCCTGATGGTGGAGCGGTACCAGCTGTTCCTGAACGTGCTGGTGTGGGTCATGTATAAATTTTTCCTGATGGGAGCAGCGAGAATAGAGCATATGCTGGGTGTTGAGGGTCTTTGATGATTACTGCTTCTCTCTGATGGCAGTGTTCCCTGTAGATGTACTCAGTAGTGGGGAGGGTTTTGTCTGTGATGTCCTGGGCTGTGTACTTTACCTTTTAGAAGGCTCAGGGGTATTCGTGTTTCCATATCAGACCATGAAGCAGCCGGTCATCACACTTTCCACCACACATCTGTAGGAAATATCAAACCTCCTCAAACTCCTGAACTGGTGATGTGGTTTCATTATGATGCCATTGGACCAGGAAAGATCCTCCGAGATAGTGACTGCTAAGAACTTAAATTTGCTCACGCTCTCCACCTCTGATTCCCAATGGTCACTGGATTTTCTTTCCTGAAGTCAACAATCAACACCTTAGTTTTGGTGACATTGAGTTGTTGTTGGTGCACCATTAAGCCAAGTTTTCAATCTTCATCCTGTATGCTGGATCTTTTACACAACCCACTACCATGTATCGTCAGCAAATTTGTAGATGGTGTTGTTTTTGTATCGAGCCACACCATTGTAGATGTAAATTGAGTCGAGCAGAGGGCTGAGGACACAACTCTGTGGACCTCTGGTACTGATGGAGATTGTGGAGGAGAAGTTCTTACCAATCTTCACTGATTGTGATCTGGAGGTGAGGAAATCCATCATCCAATTATATAGTGGGGAGATAACTCCCAGGTCTTGGAGTTTGCTGATCAGTTTTGCGAGGATTATGGTGTTAAATGCCAAACTGTAGTTGATAAAGAGTATTCTAATGAATGCATTTTTGCTGTCCAGGTGTTCTCGGGCTTTGTGTAGAGCCAATGAGATGGGATCCACCATAGACCTGTTGCTATGTTAGGTGAACTGGGATGTATCCATGTTGCCACTCACAGGAGCTGATAAGCTTAATTGCCAGCCTTTCAAAACACTTCATCACTGTTGATGTAAGGGCTACTAATTACTCGATACTAATGAAGGCAGATTACTACACTCTTCTTGGGCACCAACCGGTACGATTAATGGCTGTTTGAAACAGGTGAATACCACGCCCTGCCAGAGTGAGATGTTAAAACTATTCAAGAATATATTGGCAAATTGTCAGCACAGATTTTTTTAATTCTCAGCCAGCTACTCCATCTAAAACAGATGCTTTCCTCAGATTCAGTCCCCTGAAGGCAACATAGACGTAATGCTCGGATACAAACAGGATGTGATCATCAGTGGAGATGGGGGTGCAGAGTGATGGTTCTTTGCTGTTGCTGGTCAAATCAAGCATAGAAGGCACTGAGTTCCTCTGAGAGTGAAGCTTTGCAGTGTCCTACTGCTGCTGGATTTAGTTTTGTAGCAGGTTATGTCATTTAGACCCTGCCATGGCTGCATTCATGGATCTCCTTCATTATTTCCATTTTCATCTGAAATTCCACTTCTCTGTGGACAGATAGGTCCTGGCTACGAGACCGCCACCCCCACCCCCACCCACTGCTGAACAAGCTCCCCTCTTACACCCTAATGCCCCCCTCTAACATTTGTTCTAGCATTGACCCTGCACTGTTCCCTGGAATCTGGAACCCCTCATGGCCACTGACTGAGGTTGAGCCCAAACATAGACGACAAAGGAGATTATTGTGGACTTCATGAGAACCTGGGTCAACCCACCTCCAGTACACCCTGAGTTCCTTGGAATACACTTAACAAGTGACCCATTCTGGACACACCACATCCCCTTACTTGTCAGGAAGATGCAACAATGACTGCACTTGGTGAGAAGACTGAGGCAGGCAAGGCTACTCACCATCATCATGTCAATTTTCTTTAGGAGCTCTATTGAGGATGTCCTGACTGGTTGTATCAAAGTATTACACAGTTGCTCCAGAGCATTGCATCTGATGTCAATTCACAGGACCATAAGAGCAGCAGAGAGGATCACTGGAGTCTCCCTGCTCCCCATTGATGTGATATTCTGGGATAATTGTTTGAAGAGGATGCACAAAATCACTGAGGACCCATATCACTCTGAACACCATCTTTCAGCTACTCCCATCAGGAACAAGATGTAGGAGTATCAGAGCTAGAACTATCAGGCTGAGGTACAGCTTCTTCCCACAGGCAGTGAGACTGCTGAACAACTGAATGAACTCCTCATACTAACACTCTGAGATTTTATTATTAATGAAACAATATTTATTTACTTTTATGCACTATGTACTGCATATGTATCATTTGTCTGCATGTGTGTTATGTCTGGTTGTGTGTTTGTATATTTTCTAAGCAAGGACCAGGGAATGTTGTTTCGTTGGGTTATACTTGTGCATTTGGATGAAGATAAACTTGAATTTGAAAAGTGTCTTATCTCTTCTTTACACTAAAGTTTATTTTCTTAATCTATTGCTGCAGAGTTCAGTTGATTATTTGGAGGTGGAGAGAAGCTTTGGATTGGAGTTGGTTTACTGTTTCTAACACTGACATGATTGGAGATGGTTGTTTTCTAGTTTTGTTAATAACAAGATATGCTGTGTGCCTTTGTGGTGACGGGATGTAATATCATGTTCAAGTTTATTGTCATTTGTAACAAGGTAATAGGTAAAGGTTAATTTTATGTGCATTAGTACAGTCAACCAGTTTACCTACCTCGGGTGCACCATTTCATCTGATGCAAGGATCGACAAAGAGATAGACAACAGACTCGCCAAGGCAAATAGCGCCTTTGGAAGACAACACAAAAGAGTCTGGAAAAACAACCACCTGAAGAAACACACAAAGATCAGCGTGTACAGAGCCGTTGTCATATCCACACTCCTGTTCGGCTCCGAATCATGGGTCCTCTACCGGCATCACCTACGGCTCCTAGAACGCTTCCATCAGCGCTGTCTCCGTTCCATCCTCAACATTCATTGGAATGACTTCATCACCAACATCGAAGTACTCGAGCTGGCAGAGTCCGCAAGCATCGAATCCATGCTGCTGAAGACCCAATTGCGCTGGGTGGGTCACATGTCCAAAATGGAGGACCATCGCCTTCCCAAGATCATGTTATAAGGTGAGCTCTCCACTGGCCACCGAGACAGAGGTGCACCAAAGAAGAGGTACAAGGACTGCTTAAAGAAATCTCTTGGTGCCTGCCACATTGACCACCGCCAATGGGCTGATATCGCCTCCAACCATGCATCTTGGCACCTCCAACCGTGCATCTTGGCGCCTCACAGTTCGGTGGGCAGCAACCTCCTTTGAAGAAGAGCCCACCTCACTGACAAAAGACAAAGGAGGAAAAACCCAACACCCAACACCAACCCACCAATTTTCCCTTGCAACCGCTGAAACCATGCCTGCCTGTCCCGCATCGGACTTGTCAGTCACCAATGAGCCTGCAGCAGACGTGGGCATACCCCTCCATAAATCTTCATCCACGAAGCCAAGCCAAAGAAGAAGTACAGCAAATAAAACAATGAAGAGCACAGTTAGAGAGAGAGAACAGAGAAAGTGCAAAATTACTTTATTTATGTGAGGTTTGTTCAGGCATCTGATAGAATATATTTTTTGTAAAGAACCTTAAAATGTTCATTTCCATGAATTAATGTTCAAAAATTCAGAAATTCTACTTATTGTCATGTCACAAAGGAAAATATGTGCTTGTGAGGAAAATCCAAATGATTATCTTTATGCATCACTTAGTGGAAAGAACTGCAATTCATTTTATGAATGGAAACCAATATCTAGATTTTATTTTGCACAGGCTATTTAAGATTCCTTTGTTATCATGTTATAGTACAGAACATGTAACATTACACAAAATTGCCTTCTGCCTTCCGTCAGGCAGACCAAGTGTCGCCCAGCGCCCCTTACAGTGCAAGAGAAAGAGAAGGAAAGGAGAATCCCTTCAGAGTCATTGAGTGTCCATGGATTTGCTTTCAGCACTCCCACATCCTCTGCAGCCACACAGGTTTCTGTTCAATCTGTCGGTAACCCAAGCACCAGATCCAAACTTCCAATACGATCAGGCCCTTCAGATGCACTTCTTGCCCTCAGCACCATTTCGAATCCCATGAGCCGGTCATCAGCAATCTGCAGAGTGTCCAGATCTCCTGACCGCAAGTTGCTCGTAGCCTGTGTGGGTCCCTCTGCCGCTGGGTCCCTTGTTGGTCCACTGACATGGTCACCATCCTGCTTCTTCTCAATGGGGATGTTCTCCCTGTTTCTGGTGCCCTGTGCTATTCCCTGGAGTCTGCAACCCCTTGTAGCCGCTGCTTAGCACTGGCCCTGCCATCCTGGACACTGACTTGTGGGTGCAGGATAAGAGTTTAAAAACAGGCTGTTTAAAGCCTATATACAGCAGCCAGCACTAGGACTGGGCAGTTGAACCATTTGGAGCAGCGCTGTGCCTCTGCTTTCCACTCACCCAGGTACACATTTCTGGGTTAAACACATGTCCTGTTTGCTTTTTCACTCTGGATCCCCTGTGCAATATGCCTCATAGAGTAAGGTACTGATTAGAAATGGTAGCTCTTTACAAGTGGCACAGTTGCCCAGGGTTTTTTTTTCCCAATAAGCCTGTTAGGGTATTAAATAATTTTTCATGCACTCTCCTGCCACTGGCATTTCTGAATCCACTCCAAAATTTAAATAAAATTATATTTTGTCATGTGCCAGCAAAGAATATTTAAATATTAATCCAATTTGCATTATTTGTCAATTAAGCATCCAATTCCTATTAATTTCAGGTTTATTCCTGAATCTCCACGCTGGCTGATGTTAAATGGAAGGTCAAAGGAGGCTGAAGAAATATTCCGATATATTGCAAAGAAAAATGGTGTCATGGCCCCAGATGTCCTTTTCAGTGATCTTGAGGTATCGCCTGGAATATTTTTGTTCATATTTATGAAGTCATTCAATATTCATATAGATCACCTTTTTGTGATACCTCTTTTATCCCTTTATTTTGTGAGAGTCTTGTTCCATCATTGTATGTAAACACTGGAACTCTGTTGTTTATTTCATTCCACTTTCACCCAGAACCAAAAGCACAAGTATGGTTCCAGAAAGAATCGGTCTATACTTATCAATTGGAACAACAAATATCCAAACACAGGTTCATATATGATTTGCCCTTTGCAGGATTGATTATAGTTTGATCTTCTCTCTCTTCAATCCTTAAAATATACCTGCAGTGCATTTCCACAATGCCCATTACATTAGTTAAATTTTCTCTAGGAAATATATGGGAGCAAACTATATTATTCATGAAAAAAAAATTGAAGGTCAAGGTTCTGGAAATGCATGTCTGTGTGTTAGAAAAGGGAGCTAAATGGAAAACACCAAGCGTCCTAGAGATGGCAGCAGAGGTAAATAGCATGTTTAAAAAGGCATGACCTTTTGCAGAGCCTTAACCTCAAACATTTATGTTTTTTACGTAGAATTTACGGCTTTTTTTTCCCGTTCAAAATTATTTTTTTCATACGTTCCAGAGTGGTCGTTTACATATGAATGACCAAAACTTGAAATCTTTGTTCCTTTACATGGTTTTACACTGAATACCGGATGTGTGGTAAATAAAGGGATGGGACTTGCAAATATGTGCTATTCATTAATGCATTGTTGCAGACTGCCTGCAGTTCAGCTTAGGCTGCAGGCAGTCTAGAAAAATGTCTAGGGGTGCCACAGGAAAAATTTAAGAATGGGAAACTCATTTCCGTTCCAAACTTTTTACACAGCTCACGTTGCATGAATTTTGCAAAAATTTCCACTTACACAGTGGCTGTGTAAAAACATAATTGACAGTTCCTGTGTTTCCACTAATTCTGCATGATTATCTGCATTCCTTCAGAAGTTTCATTTTGCTCTAGATTCCAGCATCTGTGGTTACATGCTTTTATAAACTCAGGTATAGAATGCAAGATCTGTGAGGCAATGGTAGAACTTTCTATATCAGGCTGAATATTGTGTGGATTTCCTTCACCATGTTATAGGAAGACAATGGAGAAGGTATCACAATGTTGCTAGAAATGGAACATTCTAGTTGGGGTGAGACACTGGATAAGCTGAGTATGTTGGCCTTTGACAGTCATAGTTGGAATGTAAGAAACTTCTTCATATCAAAGATTTATAACATTGTAAAATCAGAGGGTATGTTTCTGTGCAACATGACTCGTTGATAACATCTCCAAGTTTGAAGGCAATATAAATCTGGTTAGGGAATGTGAGCTATGATAAAATGAAAAGAGGATGCAAATATGATTTGGACAATTTGGGAAATGGTGGATGCAGTATTAACTTGAATAAATGTAAGATTCTAAAAATAATTAGGATATTTTCAGCATCTGAAGGGTGCAAACAGACTTTCCACTCACATGAATTTATGTTGATTAACACTTCTTCTTGAAATGGCCATCTGCAGGGGTCATCTGCATCCAGTGCTCCCATTGTGGCTTCCTGTACATCAGTGAACAGACACAGAGTGGAAAAGCTACTGAGCTTCGCCAGCACTTTCGTGTCTGACCCGACAATACAAACATCTGTAGATTTTCCTGTTTAACGAAGTTTTCATACATAGTCAATTTATTAACTGACATTGCTATTTCAGGAAGATGCATTGATGTCTAAACTTATCTAAATCATCTTTGCATCCTTTTTCATCTTTCTCATAGTTCACAGTTCCCTAACAACAGTCTACAATATATTTGCTGATGGATCAAGTAGCCATTAACGCTGATCCCATGTTCCAGCACTTGCCCATTTTCCTTCCATGCCTTGCCAATTCAATTGCATTTGTACACGTTTCTTAAATATTATGACAGCCTCCTCCTTCATCACCCCTTCAGGTGGTACATTCTCGATTACTACCTGAAACCTATGTCCTCTGGTTTTATAAAGCTAAAGGGCAGAATGCAAAGTGCTGAGTTTTGCAGCAGAACAGGGATCAGATGTATGCACATTACAGCCCAGTTATGTCAATGATCTGCCCTGCAAATCTTAGCTCATGGTAGATCAAGATTCACATGACATTGTTTATATAGGAAAGATTATAAAGTTTCTCCTGGTAGGCTGGTCCAGAATGTACACATACTGACAATCCATGGTGAATCAATAATTGGATGTAAAATTAGCTGGCCCAGAGATGACAGCTGGTTGTGGAAGAAGGGTAACACTCTGGCTCGAGGTACACGTTGGGATCTCTGTAATTTGTGATATATATTGATGATTCGGATGAAAAGTAGGTGGGTGGTTCGTGAGTTAGTAGATGAGCCAAAAATTGGTGGTGTTGGGCACTGTGTAGATAGCTATCAATGGATAGAAAATGATATGAATCAGTTACAGATGTGGGCAGAGAAATAGCAGATGGATTTTTATGTTTTCTATGTTCCATATAAATGTGAGGTGTTGCACCTTTAGAAGTCAAATATAAGAGGAATGTGTATAATAAATCTGCAGAGGTATCTGGGGGTTGAGGTCCTTAACCCCTGGAGAGTGGTCATGATAAGGTGGCAAAGAATAACATGACGTCCTTGCCTCAAATGGACAGGTCACTGTTTAGGCTGCACTTGATCACAAGGATTTGGAGAAGTGAGAGAGGGTACAGAAGAGATTACCAGGATGTTGCCTGGCTTAGAGGGCATGATTTATGGAGAGAGATTATATTTTGTAGTGCATCAATGGATGAGGGATGATGTGATAAAAGTTCATAAAATCGTGAACGACATGGATACAGTGGACAATCAGAATATTTTCCGCATGGTGAAGATGTCACATTCGAGAGGACATGATTTAGGATAAAGGGAAGGAAGTTTAAGGGAGAAATGCAGGGCAGATTTTTACACAGAGCTGTGTGCGCCTGAAACAGACTGCCAGAAGGAGTGGTGGAAGGAGATCCAACAGTAGCATTTAAGAGGCTTCTGAATACACACATGAATACAAAGGGAATGGGTGGATATCCATCATGGGCAAGCAGCGGAATTTTGCTTTGCTTTGGACATTATGTTTAGCATGAACATGTGGCCAAAGGGAACTGTGCTGTATGTTACAAAGTTTTCATGATCATTGATGCCAATTTGAACTTACAGTGAAAGATCATAATAATAATTTCTATTAATCTACTGTATTTCTTTTTACAATTCTAGATTGAAGATATGAAGGCTAAAAGTACAAAGTCTCATAACCCAATTATTAATTTGGTAAAAACTTGTAACATTCGAGTCATCACAATTATCAGTATTCTTTTGTGGTGAGTATTTCTTTGAATCTGTGCGGTAGGAGGCCACTTGTTCCATGACATCTACAATGGCCCTTTATGTCCCCTGCATAATTTTTACCCATATTTCTGCAGATCATAATCATACATTGTATTAAATTGCTCATCTTCATTATCTTGCTGCTAGTTCTTTTGCCAATCATTATGAATCAGTACCTTTTGTTATTTACCAATGTCACATTGGTAATCATTGCCTTAGATATCGTCACAGCCTATCGAAAATAAATGCAGACAAATTGGTCACCCCACGGAACACCAACAGCAGTTTTGATCATGGATTTACCACATGGTGCTGTTTCCTTAATTGGAAGTGCCTCTACTTCACTGACTATTGATTTTCATATGGATGACAAAAGAAAAGACCGCCCATATATCTGAAGTTAAACATGAAATTCTACAGATAATGTGATTGTAGTTTAATACACAGAAGTGCTGGGGAAACTCAGCAGGTCAAAATTCTACTTTTATACTTCTATTTATGAAGTCCAAGTTCTTTTATGCTTTATTAACTGCTCTGTCATCCTATTTGTTTCACCTTCAAAGATTCGTGCATCTTCCAATCTTCTCTGATCCTGCCTATACTAAATTATTGTTCATTTGTGATCCTTCTATATAACTCAAAAAATCTATCATATTCAGCCTCCATCTTTCAGTTACCTTGAAGTCAATAGAGTTTTTGGATTTGAGTACAGAACCAGAATTATTTATGCCTTTTTAATCTATTTCCAATCCCATACCTAGCTACTTAAACAAATATCAATAATTCTTACATATTAAATTATCTCAGGCTTCATCATTTTAATCCAGATTCCTTTATTGTCATGTAATAGTGCAGAACACGTAATCTTACACAAAATTGCCTTCAGCCTGCCATTAGGCAGTCAAAGTGTTACCATTCATGTCCCCTGGTGCCCCATAAAGTACAAGAGAAAGAGAAGCAAAAAGAGAGTCCCATCAGTGTCTAGATTGTCCATGGATTCTTGCAGCCTCTGCAGCAGCACAGACTCCTGTTCGATTCATCAGCAATTGAGCTCCAGATCCAAACATCTGACACGATAAGGAACACTTCAGCGACCAAGGGCCTTTGGAAGCTTTTCTTGCCCACAGATATTGAGGCACTCACTGGTCTGTCACAGTGGTTCCCTTCCAGTGGGGTCCTCTCCTCTGCTTCTCCTTCTCCCGTGGTGTTTCCTTCCCTTTGTTGGTGTCCTGCTGCTTCCGGAGCCTGCAACCCCTCATGGCTGCTGCTAAGCACAGGCACCACTATCATGGGAACAGTCCTCTGTGGTTGCAGGATTTTTCTTACAACACCATTGGCCCTTTTAACAGGCTATTTAAAGCCTGTAAGGAGTCACCAGCATTAGGATAGAGCTGTTGAATCCTTGGAATAGGGCTGAATGAGAGAATTTCAATTTACATCATTATACTTGGTGCAAGTAAATGGTGCATTTCACACCACATACTTTTGCAAAGTCTCCCAATGGCTATGTGGTAGCCAGTACACTCAACTACATCAGGCAGGAGAAGGATAAGAGTGCAATAGAGTTGTGCATAATTATAAATGATTTTGATTTTGCAATAAATTCCAGTGGAAATGCTGCTGTTTCTCAGTGAAATCTGGTCATTTCTGAAAGGTTAACTGGCTGTCTTGGGGACTTATTTTTAAGCATTAGACTTGCAACATGGAAACAGCCATTTCGTCCTATGAGTCCATGCTGCTCAATTTACACCCATTTAACCTAGGCTCCGGGGATATTTCAAAAAGTGAGAAAAAACCAGAGCCCCCCCAGGGAAAGCCCACGCAGACATGGGGAGAATGTACAAACTCCTTCCAGACAGCGTGGGATTTGAACCCCAGTCCCAATTGTTGCCGCTATAAAGGTGTTGTGCTAATTGTTACGTCATCCACGCTGCCCCACTTGTGTACACTTTCTAATATTTGCCAATAATATGTGAACCAGATTTGTATTTGCCTCCCGGTGGAAAATGACAGTTGTAATGTCAAAATGGAACTCAACAGATTGAAGAAAGAAAGTAAGTTTTAGACCATTCTTTAAGAGGAGTTTTATCACTTGTTGCAGGATGATTATTAATATTGGATACTATGGCCTGTCGTTGAACACTCCCAATCTTCATGGCAACGACTATTTGAATTGTTTCTTCTCTGCTGCCATTGAAATTCCTGGCTACATAGCATCCTGGCTTTTTCTTCGGAGGTTATCACGCAGATTCACCCTTACAGGCACACTTCTTCTTGCTGGAGCTGTCCTTTTACTCATCCAGTTCATCCCTTCAGGTACATTATTTTTAAAGTCCTTCTAAAATAATTATAATTGTAATCTGATTTTTGTTCAACTTTTCCAACCAGAATTTCAAGGTTTACACAAGCAAATGGTTAATCTAACCCAGAAAGAATTTTAACATCCTACTGTATAGTTCCATTAAATCTCACAACTGCAATGATCTTAGGCATGTTGTGCTGATGAGATGCTGGGTGGAGAATACAGAGAAAAACTTGGTGGAAAGAAAAATTCCCAGGAAAAGATTGTGAGAGTATTAGTTCAAATTTCAAAGTTCAGATTTATTGTCAGAACACATACTGTATATGACATCCTGTGTGCCAGGCAAAATTTTCACTTATTGGTAACTGTAAATGGTACTTGACAAGAAATATGTGTACAAAGAAAGAAATGTAAAGAAAGAAAGAAACATAAACAAACTGTGCAAATACAAAAAAAAATAAATATTCAGTAATAAATTATGTAGAAAATAAGAGTCTTTAAATGAGTCCTTTTTTTCAAATTTTATTTAAAAGATTTTTTAAAAACAAAATACAATCAAATAACAGCAAGAAATTTTTAGATACATAAAAAATCCCTCCCCATCCTCCCAACCCTTCAGCAAGCTCCCTTAAGGAGAGCCAAATACAAAAACAAAACAGAATATATAGAATATTTCAAAGTATTTTCAAATTCATATAGTTCAAATAAGAAGACCACATATTAACAAAGAAAGAATAATTATCATGCAAGTTACATGTAATTTTTTCCAACGGAATACAAGCTCTTAATTCATTATGCCATCGTACTATGTTAATCTCCACATTATCTTTCCAAGTACTCGCAACACATTTTCATGCTGCAGATAATGCTAAACGTACAAATGCAATTTGAAATTTATCCAACCCCAATCCCTTCAAAGAAACCATATAACCCAAAAAAATTCGATCAGTCTAATGGAAGTTTAATCTTAAATAATTTTTCCAAGACCAATCTAATTCCTTCCCAAAATGGTTGTACTTTAACACAAGACCAAACAACATGTAAAAAAAGTTCCAGTACATAGTCCACTTCGAAAACAAGAGTCTGAATTACTAAACCCATATTTTATCAATTTCTCTGGAGTCAAATATAACTGATGTAAAAAATTATAATTAACCATTCCATATCTTACATTCTTCAATTTAGTTACACTGTCGTGGCACATAACCTCCCAATTGTCTTCAGGAAAAATATAAGTTAAATCACTTTCCCATTTAAGCCTACATTTCTCTCATTCCAGTTTATCCATGCTATCTTGTAACAGTTGATACATATCTGAAATATAACCTTTCTTTGGTCTAGAGGAAATCAAAGACTCTAATTTTGTCAACATAAGTAAATTCATCTCTTTACCATAATTCTCTTTTATCAAAGCTCTGAGTTGATAGTACACAAATAAAGAATTTACAGATATATCAAATTTCTCCCTCAATTGAGTAATGGAAAGAAACTGTCCTTCTTCAAAGCAATCCTGACTATCTTTATACCCTTAGAATTCTATCTCTTTAAATGATTATTAAACATTGAAAAGGGAATAAGTTGATTATGGAATAATGGAGTTTGAATTGATAGTTTACCCTTCAACCCTAAAACCATATTTCTTTTACTCCATAACTTTAACAGGTGCTTTAATACCAGCATATTACATTCCCGTAATAAATTCATATTCCATTTAAATATGAACTGATGTACCTCAACTTCAGAAATACAAGCCATTTCCACCTTCGCCCAACTCGGAGGTTGGTCCATATCCATCAATCTACTAACAAATTTCAACTGAGCTGCTTCATAATAATTTTGAATATGAGGTAATTGAAGACCACCCAATGCATATTTCCATGTAAGTTTATGTAAAGTTACTTGTGCTAATTTCCCCTTCCATAAAAATTCCCATACCGTGCTAGTCAAATCCTGCAAAAAACTCTTTGAAAGTAAACAAGGTATCGACTGAAACAAATATTGGATTCAAGGAAAAATATTCATTTTAATACAATTTACTCAACCAATTAACATTAATGGAAGATCTTTCCATTTAATAAAATCTATTTTAATCCTTTTTAATAAATGAACATAATTTAATTTATATAACGATTGGTAATCTGCATTTACTGCTACTCTCAATTATTTAATTTAATCCGACCATTTCAATTTTATAATATTTTTATATTCTGAATAATCTTCTTCCCCAACTGGTAATATTTCACTCTTATACCAATTTACCTTATATCCAGATAACTCCCCAAATTTCAGCAAGCAATCTTGCAAGTATTTCAAAGACTGCTCCGGTTCTGTCAAATAGACTAACACATCATCCGCAAATAAATTAATCTCATATTCATTATCTGCAATTCTCACCCCTTTAATCTTATCATTCTGTTGTATTGTCTGAGCTAACGGTTCAATAGCCGATGCAAACAAGGCTGGTGATAATGGACAACCTTGCCAAGTCGACCGCGATAATTTAAATTGTAAAGAAATTTGACCATTTGTCACCATCCTAGCAATTGGGTTTTTATATAAAGCTTTAACCCAACAAATAAAATAAGTGCCAAAATTAAATTTCTCTAACACCTTAAATAAAAAATTTAATTCAACCCTATCAAAAGCCTTTTCTGCATCCAGTGTCTAGATGCATTGACCAATGTGATCAATCTAAGAATGTTATCAGACACATTTCTATTCTTAATAAAACCTGTTTGATCTATATGTATCAGCTGAGGTAAATATTTAGCAAGTCTATTTGCTAATACTTTCGCCATAATTTTATAATCTACATTTACTAAAGAAATAGGCCTATACTAAGATATTTTCAATGGATCCCTATCTTTCTTTAAAATCACAGTAATTATAGCACTCGAACAAGACTCTAGCAATAACTGATCCTCAGTTGTTTGCTGTTGAACATCTCCAAATACTGAGAATAAATCTTCATAAAATACTTTATAAAATTCAGCTGAAAATCCATCATCCCCCGGTGACTTCCAATTCGGCATATCTTGTATAGCTTCTTTAATCTCAAAATCTGTAAATGGAGCTTTTAATTCCCTAAACACCTCCTCTTCTAAAACAGGTACATTTAATTTAGATAAATAAGAATCAATAGAACCAGCTTCCTGCTTTCCCTCAGAAGTATATAATTGTTGATAAAATTAGTAAAACTGGTCATTAATTTCCTGAGGTTTATAGGTAACTATTGAATTCTTTTTAACAGCATTAATAATTTGCAATTTCTGTTCTGTTTTTAATTGCCATGCTAACACTTTTTGAGCCTTCTCACCTAAATCATAATAGCGTTGCTTAGATCGACTAATTAAATGTTCATACTGATAGGTTTGCAGTGTATTATAACGTTTTTTCAATTTTGCTCAAGTTGCTTTTTTATCTTCTGTAACATTTTTCTGAAATTCCTTATCCAACTCAGTAATTTGTTTCTCCAATGTTGAACTTTCTGCCATATATTGTTTTTTAACTTTCGTAGTATAACTAATAATTTGCCCATGCAATTATGCTTTCAAAGTGTCCCATAATACAAAAGTACTACTTACTGTATTAATATTCTCAGCCAGAAATAAAGCATTCTGTTCCTTAAAAAAAGTAACAAAATCTGGTTTCTTCAATAGCATTGTATTAAGCCTCCATCTATAAGACAATTGCACCACTTCCGGACCCAGCTTTTATATTCGGCTTGAAGAACTCTACCTTGTAAATCTGTCAATACCAAAAAAAATCTATTCTAGAAAATGAATCATGACTAAATGAATTAAAGGAGAAATCTTTCTCTGTAGAATTTACTCTCCTCCAAATATCAATTAAATTCAAATCTTTCATCAAGGCCCCTAATTGTATTGCTGTTTTTGATTTCCTTATACTTTTCAGAGACCTATCCAACAAAGGATCTAAAACACAGTTAAAATTATTTTCCTTGGCCTGATATAACAAGAAAAAATCCTTCGACGTAAATCTTTCATCATCCACATTAGGTGTGTAGATATTTAACAAAGTCAATGATTCAGCAAAAATTTTACAATTCAACCTCAAAACCCTCCCTGCATTCTTCAAAGGATTCTAATTCAAATGGTAATTTCTTATGAATTAAGATTGCTACACCTCTCACCTTGGAATTGAAGGAAGAAGAAAATACATGACCAACCCAATCTCTCTTCAATTTCATATGTTCTTTTTCAGTGAAATGTGTCTCTTGCAAAAAAGCAATATCAACTTTCATTTTTTTTATATAAGCCAATACTTGTCAATCCCTGGACATTAAAAGTTGCAAAGTTCAAGTTAGACATTTCAGTAAAAATTCTACTATAAAATATACTCCCCTTTCTATTTCCCTAAATATTCTAATCCCCCCCATATAAAAATACCACAAAAATAAAAAAATGTATATAAACTTCCCCTCAGTAAACTACTAAATAGTAGTAACTCCCTAAAAATCTGGGTGTGGAAAACCCACTAGTGGCAGACAACTATCAAGTCTCAGTGTCATCCACCCCCCACCTCCAATCAGACTTTCACAAAGTAATTATACAGACATGTTGAACACAAGGATTCCAATCCCAATGATTGGGTCTTCAACATCAAGAAAACTTTGTGTCAATTCAACCTTCTTTCCATTCTTTCCATTTACTCTCCTTTTAGGTGATGATAATGGCGACCGACCATTTCCTCGCAAATCTGGTAACTAATTAGCAAAAATTAATGCATCGTGATCATTTTCAAAAAATTGAGACTGAAAATTCCCATAAAAAGTTTAAGTACAGTCGGGTAACAAAAGGCAAACTTGTAACCCTTTCACCACAACACCTCTTTAGCTGAATTAAATTCTTAGCGCCTTCTAATATTTTCTTGACTCAGATCTGCATAGAAGAACACTCTGTTATTTTGAACCATCATTGGAGTCTGATTTTGCTATGCCTTCTGCACTGCAACTCGTAGTATCATTTCTCTATCTTGATATTTCAAAACTGCCCTTGGTGGTTGACCTGGAAATGTTTTTTTCTCAGTGCTCTATGTGCTCGATCCAACTCTAGACCATCCGGAAAAAAATTCCTTGCCCAGTACCCATTTCTTAAAAAACCTTACCCGATCTGAACCTTCCATATCTTCTGAGAGACCTACTATTTTTACATTATTTCTTCGACCTTGATTTCTCTAACGAGTCAATCTTCTTCAGTAATTCCTTCTTCTGAATCCTCCAATCCATGAAAGAATCCTCCACTTTTTCCATTTTTTCTCTATTATGATCCACTTGGTTCTTACATTCAAAAAAAGCTTCTTCAACTTTTGAAAAATTATCCTGTACAGTGTCCACTGTTTTTATACATCTACTAACATCACTTTTAACTACAGTCATATCTTTCTTCATAGAGGTCATCTCTTCACACATATTGTTCATTTTAGTTTTAACTTCCATAAGTCCTTGATTTATCTGAGTAGACATCTGCATTTACATGTTTTCCATTTGATGAGCAATCCCTTCCAATATTGTAAACACAGAATCCAGTGCAGGTTCCATCACTGCTCCTTAAGGCCTACCTTCTCTGGTCCTAGTGCCCATATATTCTTCCTGTGTTGATTCCAATAGTGCTGGGCTCTCCTCCTCTTCTGACACAATGGTTCCTCTTCCAGTGCGGCTGCAGGTCTGGATACCCGTCGACAGCATGCTGACCTCATCAGCCCACACCCCACACCTCCAGTAAATCCCAAACTCATAATGAGTCACTGACTATGCAGTTGCGTCCTCCGACGCTACACTGCACACTCCTAGACCAACAGGCATTACCGTGGGCTTGCGCGCCTGTCCTCGTTCAGCTGATGCACCCACACGCTCGGGCTCACAGGGGCGCGAGTCAGGGCTGATCAAGCTCATCACAGAACTGACGCCATCTTACAGATGCGCGATTGGCGTTGGTGTAATACTCAGCTGCTCAGGGGTCCTTTGAGGCTTGGGAACTCCAGTCGATGACTCCGTGGCTTCAACTTGGTAGGTAGACCTCAATTCTTCAACACTTTTATTGGGTAATTTCTTCCATAGCTGAGTTTTTGATTTTTTCATGTTTGTAGCCATTTCAATCCTCCACTATTCCAAAGTCTGTAAATTCTATTTTTAACAACTTTTACAAGTTTTAAAATAGGGTATTTATAAGTCTAACTGGGGAAAGGTGGAACTGCACATTTTCCCTCTATCCCTCTTGCCACACCCCCTTTAAATGAGCCTTTTATGAGCTTATTGTTTAGGTTCCTGATGGTGGAGGGGTAGCAAATATTCCTGGTACAAGACTTGTGGCACTTATAACTCTTTTCTGATGGCAGAGTGACATCAGAGCATTTCTTAGATGGTGGGGATCCTTGATGATTGCTGTTGATCTCTTATTGCAGTGTTCTGTGTTGATTTCCTCAATGATGTTGAGAGTTCAGCCTGTGTGTTCACCATCTGTAGCATGGGTTTCCGCTCAGAGGTATCCGTGCCCCCATACCAGGCTGTGATGCAGCTGGTCAACACATTTTCCACTGCACATCTGAAGTTTGCCAAGATTTTCAATGTCATACCAAATTTCCACAAACTCCAGAGAAAGTAGAAGCATTGATGTGCTTTCTTCATGTAGGCATTTGTATGTGGATCCATGAAAAATCTTCTGAAATAGTGACACCCAATAATTTAAATTTGCTCACCTTTTCCAATTCTGATTTCCCAATGATCACAGGATGACCTCTGGTTTTCCCCTCCTAATGACCACAATCAGCTTATTGGTGTTGGTGATGTTGTGTGAGTTTATTGTTAATACACTATTCAGCCAAATTTTCAATTGCCTTTCTGAATGCCCCCTTTTATGCAACCCATTACACCACACAGAAGTTTAAAGAGAGTAGAGTAGGGAGCTAAGAACGCAACCTGGGCACTCCAGTACTGATGGAAGTTTATGGAGGAGGTATTCTTACCAATCCTAATCTTGTGGTGAGGAAATTAAGGATCCAGTTACACATTGGATATCAGTTTTATGATCAGTTTTAAGGGATTGATTGTGTTGAATGCTGAATTGCTGTTGGTAAAAAGCATCCTGATAAATGTGTTCCTGCTGTCCAAGTATTCCATGGTTTTGTGTGGAGCCAGTGAGATGGCATTTGTACTTGACCTGTTGCTGCTGTAGGTATATTGGAATGGACCCATATCACTGCTCAAACAGGAGTTGATGTGCTTCAAAACAATCCATTACAATGAATGTGAGTAGCAGTCATTTAGACAGGTTACACATTTTTCTTGGGTACAGGTTTTGATTGAGGGCTGCTTAAAACAGGTGGGTACCACCACCTTCCAAAGTGATATGTTGAAGATATCTGTGAATAGATTGTTCAGCTGTTCAGAACAGTTTTTCAGTACTCAGCCAATACCTTAACTATGATTTTCCAAAGTTCTTCTGATTCCAGGAATCTTTCCTTTAGATGAAGAAAATGGTGTTTGTTACCATTGTGAGAAGGAAACTGGATAACTCATGTTATGAGTTAATAATGTGTTTAAAGCTTATTAATCTATTGAGAGAATGCTGTGAATAAAATCTCTGAAACAGTTTCTTAAAGATTGAATATTGTGCAGATCTTTTCCACAGCCTTTGTATCTTTTAAAAGGTCAACACTTTTTTATTTTAATGAACTGAAAATGTGATTAGTGCAGCTACATCTGATACTCTTGTGTTTCTCCTTGTTGTCTTCTCTCATCAAGATGGATGAATAAGTTCTTCCTGATTCTTGATGACTTTGTGATCCCATCCTACATTTGACATTGTCAGTGTGACATCCTCTACCTCGATCAATCAACTCAATGGTTTAAAGGGACAATGATATATTTCCAGGTTAGGATAGTTTCTGGTTTTGAAGTGATGGTGTTCCCATGGGTCTTCTGATCTTGTCTTATAAAATGGAAGTGGAGATGCAGTTAAGCTTGTTGTCACAGTGGTCTTACTGAGGAACTGCAGTGGTTTTTTAGATATGGTGTACACCAGACAAGTGTATGAAGGTGAAAGGTGAGAATCTTTGTAACAGTGGATGGGATGTCAATCAAAACTTTGTTCTGGATGGCATAGGGCTATTTGAATAAAGTTGGAACTGCACTCATTCAAACAAATAAGAGTATGCCAACTATTGAATTAAGATTGCACTGAACAAGTAGAATTTAAAAAGACCTTTCATATTGTTCATAATTGACTAATTAGAGAAAAGTGACACCACTACAGTAAGAAAACACAACTCTTCATTTTGTATTGATTTCCTTGCCAGCAGCATTCATGGATATCTGTCATCTTTGACATGCCATTGCATTTACTTTGATTGTGGTGTTCTACACATTGTTTCTCCATAAATTTTATACCATTTTCATCCATTCATTTTTTTTCATGAAAATGTACAAAAATACTTGCAGGGAATTTCATTTTTGGTTTAAGTTTGCATTTGAAGATCACCATGCGTCTTAACTTTGACCCGTTGTCCAAGTGTGATAACACCACAGTAAACCTAGTCCTTTCGTGGCTGGTACTTCTGGTTGCACAATTTTAACACCTTTCCATTCCACTGTTCTATTACCTATCGTTTTGAAATTCATGGGGATTTCATCCATGTTTATGATTATTTGCCAATGCAAACTGCAATTTCTGCCAGTTACGCATAATAAACTGGTGAAAACTTACAACTTTATGACCAAAATCTTTTGGTAGATTCTGTGCAATTTTTTTGGCATAATACCAGATTTTTTCTTTTCATGAAATGATTGCACCAGGCTACCGTAACCTCAAAATCGTCACTGAGGTCTGGGTTTGACTTGGCCCACTTCATTGCAAATGTTCTTATTTTCAGGTGACCATCTAGTAATCTTACCTCTGTTCACGTACCCATTCTGCAATGTGATTTTCCAGCTCTGGCCAACGAGTGATTCTTTTTCTCACAGAACTTTGCCTTTTTGGTATTTTTCTTACAGTCTCTTCTTCCTTCCTCTAATCTCTTATCATCTCCTCATGCTCATTATATTTTCTTGCAACAGCTGTTGTTGGTTTTCTTGGCCATTTCTAACACTTTCAACTTAAAGCTCACTTCATATTTTCATCGCCTGCTGCATTGTGTCGATGGACCCTCCATGATAGCACTCACCTCCAACCAACACCCATCACAAGCATCGCAAGCTTTGGGGGTCGACTTGTACGCTGGTCAGCAGGCAGCCAAAAAATGGGGTTGACCTGTATGCCTGATAAAACCCTTAAAATGAGGCTGAAAAGGGGGGCGTGGGGGGAGGAGGGTCAACTTGTATGCTGGTCAACATATGCCAAAATATACAGTAAATGCATAAATTTAAGAAATTATTTTTAGATTTCAAAATTTCCGATAACTGAGAATTTCAGTTAAGTAGTTTTTGGATAATTGGAAACATACTGTATACATGAGACATAGACAAGCACAAAAAATAAATCCACCAAGTTTATGATTACTTTTGGTTTATTCAGCTATTTCAGGACTTGTCACTGTGCTGGTGATGACTGGAAAACTTGCCATCACGTGTGGCTATGCCATGATTTATGTCTACACCGCTGAACTGTATCCAACAGCAGTACGAAACACAGGCGTGGGAATGAGTTCAATGGCCAGCAGGCTTGGCAGTATTGTCTCACCTTATATATTTTACCTTGGTAAGATAATTGACTGTATGTACGTAGAGGAAACAAAACTATTTTCTGATTTTTTTTCTGGTAGTGTCCCAGAACCCACAACTAGTTTCAAAACCCAATCTTCTTGTGCAAATTAAATTTTTAATTAAAAAATAGTTTAGACATACAGCATGGTAACAGGCTCTTCTGTCCTACCATTCCATGCCTCCCAATTTAAACCCAATTAACCTACACCCCTAGTATGTTTCAAGCAGTGGTAGGAAACTGGAACAACCCCCCCACTCCCCCCCCCCCACCCAGCCAGAGAACTCCCACACAGACACAGGGAGAACATTCAAACCCCAGTCCCAATCACTGGTTCTGTAAAGGCATTGCACCAACTGCTACACCAACTGTGCCACCCAAAATAGAGATCAAAATTACTAAAATAATATGCAGCTTAAAATCATTCCTTCTATTAACTTATCTTATTTCTACTTTTTTGAGATCAAGAATTGGGGGATTTTGTGAAAGCATTTTTATGGTGAATATTTACAGAAATGAGAGTGAACTGTTTGAATTGTCAACACTTTAAACAATCATGAAGGACCATGGATTAACAAGAGCTCTTTTAATTAATCAATATGTTTGTAGGTTTGAACCACTTGAACTACTGTTTTTCTGAACACTGTTTTTCTGTAATAATGTGAAACTGGCAATAGTCATTCAGTCTCAACAATTTTCTCCATTCCCTTTCTAGTTCAGAAGCTCTGCTAGGGCTACAGAAAATAGCTTGTTAGTTGCAGTTCATTCATTCATGTTACTTCAGTGTATTGACAAAGCCTAGCTTTTTGCTCTGCAAAAATGTAGAAAAGTTGAGACTAAGTTTGCAGATGACACCAGATGATGGAGTTGTCAGTGAAGAAAGTTGTGAACAGTTACAACAGGATTTAGATCAATTGGGACCTTGGGCAAAGGAATAAAAAATGGAATTTAACTCCATTAAAGTGTGAGGTGATGCATATTGGTTGGTGAATTGCAGAATTCTGGGGAGTGTTGAAATGGATATTCTAACATACCTTGAGTAAAGGTATTTAGGAACAATAAGTTGTGAGGTGTGGAATGTGCAATGCTCCATATTGATGCTGAGAATATTATCTTACCAGAAAAGTGTTTTTTTTCCCCCCACAGGATTTTATCATGAGAATTTGCCTTATATACTATTAGGAAGTTTTGTAGCATTATCAGGAATTCTAGTGTTGTTACTGCCTGAAACATTTAATCATCCTCTCCCAGACACAATTGAACAGATGCAAAATATCAAGAGGTAAGTTGTAATAACGATATATATTTTTTCTTATTTCTCTGTGTTCAGGAAAGTTCCCTTAATCAATTTCACACACATTTTCTTCCTTGAATCCTGGAGAAACTTGGCAGTGCACTACCTCCATCATGCAGCAATACAATTCCAGTCCACTTCTTCCAGTGTACTCATCTACAGCCTCCAGGTTGTTAATTCTGGCTTGATGCAGTCCTGAATGTTCCATCATGCAAATTCCTGATCCTGCTTTCCCACATGATCAAGCAGAAGTTTTTTCCACCTCCAGTATTTTAAATATCAACAATAAGTAGTCAACACTCACTTGCACTTTCTACCTAATGAGCTAATATTGATTTTTCTGATGACCCATTAAAAAAGTTTCCTTCTCCATCTCTGAGATGCACCATATTGGTGAATGGAATTCTTTGTTATCATGGAGTCTTTATTTGTTGATGCTGATAAAATAATAACAATCAATCTATATGACCATATCCATTCATGTACTGTGTTGAGAAAGTTTCAGATGAAGTTCATTTTTTTTTTTTAACTTTTTTTTATGTGATTACAGATTCAGGTGTCGAGGTGTGCACAAAAATCACTTTTGTATTTCTAAGAAAAGAAACTTGAACACTGTCGAAAAAGGGAGAAAAATTAAACCAGCAACTGGCCTGCAGCAAAACCAAATCTCATTGTAATCTCTTACAATGAATGTCAAAAGGCAACTAAAATACTCAGGGCCCACGAATCTAAGCAACTCAACAGATTTCTGCGTAATTATAGTTTTGATAACCTGAAACATTGATCATCTCTGTCTTACTGCAGATGCTGCTTGATCACTGAGGTGCAGCAGCAGATTTTTTTTACTGCATAATTTATATTTCTTTCACAATTTTACAATAGAAGCTTTCTCATAACTTTGGCAGGTATACGTAATCAGATGAATTTGATATTAACACAATTAATCTAAGGAATATGCCTACTGTTCAGATGCCTCCAGCTTAGAAGTTGGATTCTTTCAAAAAGATCCAATGTTTTCACAGAGAGGATATTTGGGTACATGGAATGAGCTGCCACAAGCCAGTGTAAAGTGAGCATTTAGAATACACATCGACAGGTGCATGGATAGGACAGGTCCAGAGGGATATGGGCAAGCACAGGCAAATGGGACAGGACAGGATAACCATTTGGTTGGCCTGGACAGGTTGGCCAAGGGCCTGGTTTACAAGCTCATTAACTATTGATATTAATTGACACATTTGATGGGCCTGAGCTAACCTGATGCAACTAGATGGGATGAGGTCTTCCAATATCACCCTGTCCCAATCTCCATCAGGGTCTCTGCACAAATTGACACAATCACAAACCCAAAGAATCCTAGAGCAGTAGCATCTCTAATTGATTCGGTGGGATCTGGAAGATTAGTTTTTGCTCCTGTGGGCCCCACAAAAACAATGAGCAAGTTACTATAGCTGCAACTCATCAACCCTAAACTCTTTTGGGATTATTCAGGGAATGCACTGCATATACTTCAACATAAAAGTCATGTTTCCAAGATGCTAGTTAGTCTATTAACAATAGCCTTCTTCTGAAAGTGGGAGATTTGAGCACTTAACTTTTCAACTGATATGAAAGATAGTAAGGATCCCAATCCCCACTGGAGAATATTGCCATCTTAATGTGACCAACTGATGTGAAAATTGACCCATACAAATGATACTGTCACTATAGTTTTTCTTTTGAGAGAGTAATGTTATAACAAGCCAAACAATTTCTGTTGATATTGTTTGCTACTGAGTTATCTCAGTAACTTGTTGAGTTGAAATCCCAATTCTCATTGCTGAAACAAAATGGGGAACAGATCAATAGGTAAAATACCTGGAGAAATATAAAAACAAGAACAGCAAGTTAAGATACTTTTGAACAGGAAAAAAAAAGTAAAAGTTGAGAAACAAATCCCCAATTGAATTATCATTTGAAAATAATGACTTGACAATAAAAATTGATGATTAAGAAGCACTTGCTCATCATGGAGTAAATTACAAGCTAGTATTTAGATGCCTTTTGAAGAACATCAGTGGTTCTCGCGAACAGAGTTTCCCAAACTCAGGACATGCAAGATATCTTTGCAGGGTGCAGGGAATTTAGATTAGTTAAGCTTTATTTACTTAATGTGGGAGAGGTGGGCAGGGGATGAAGGTGACAGAGAATTATCTCAGCAGTGTTAGGACTGTTGAACAAGGAGCCAGAAAAAAAGAGCTCGGAGGGTCAGATGGTTAAGGGAGTATGAAGTTTGGCAGGTGGTTAAACAGTTGATTGAGGGTGTTGGACAAGCAGATGGTGAAGGGCAGATGATAATTGTATACATTAGCTGGTAATCATTCACTGAAGCAATAACTCTGGAATACACAGTCAGATATGTTTGGAACTTCCTTCTAGAACAAGATATGATTGATTTTCCTGGATTTATTGCATATTGATTGAAAATTATGAATGTATACATTAGTGATGTTCAGTTAAGTGACACTTTTTACCAAAATTAATCAGGTTGATTTTATTAGTTTTATTTGCTAGCTTGGTTATTAAATCTCTATTCAGAGACTAATAAATTTATATCTGTAATTATTTATTGTTGTCATGACTGAGATGCAATGAAAATATATTTTGTGTGTGTCATTCAAAGGCTGGCAGAGTCATCACATTCTGCAGCTATTTCCAAAAATGGGTAGAAAAAAGAAAGGAAAGAAATAGAATCCTATTAGAGTTCGCCACGTCACCTGAGAAACAGGTCTATGCCTTTGGCCACCTGTATACATATTCATGGCTGCAGTTTTGTGTTTCCTTACCTGCTGCTTTGATGTTCTCCCATCATCTTAGGACTTGTATGTGACTTGGATTAAAGTGCAAGAGTATTTGTGCAGATTCTGCCTTGCTCCCTTTTCTTAGCACATCTAGTTCCAAAGGCAAGACATAGCCAAAAAGATGAGTTTGAACTATCCAAAAGATTGCACGATGCTCTCAGACCTCCAACAACCAACTTATTTTGCTTGGCTTTAATCCTGTCATCCCATGTTTCACCGAGATAACTCTGAGAATGAGAACAGTGGGAGCTTTCTGATAGGGAGGGGTTCAGTCTCTTAGCCTTGCCTTTTCCTGAGATCCCCACAAACATAGCTGGACTGGGGGTGGGGGGGGGGGGGTGGTCGAGATGTACACATCTTAATGGACCAGTTCCGTTGAGATAAGTTACATGTAGGCATTTCTTGTTCAGGTACCAACCTGCCCAGTGTATTTAGTAGGAAGCATAACACAGAACAGAGCACCACATTTCAAACCCTTCAGCTGACTACTAAGTTGCCAACTCGATATTCCAATAGCTTTCTTTTTGCTTCTGCGCGACATGAATATTACCAGCTACTTTCTCTATTTTGTGTGCTTTTGGCCATAATTTGCAATCACCTGCTGCATGCTACATATTCTTGCTGGGTGTGGAATCCAGTAATTTGCCAACACTGGTGGCAGACTAACAGTTCTTCATATATTTTTTTCTGTTTTCTAAACAACAGTATTATCCTTCCTCCATTCCAATCTGCTGGGATTGTTTCAAAGTATTCTCCTGCATTTTCCTGATTTCAGGCTCCAAGCAACTTCAAGTTCAAGATCATTAACATCTAACTGTACATATACAAGCAGATGAAACTGTTTCTCTCAGCCACAGTCCACAACTGACATAATAATTCTCAAAACTACAGCACATAATAATTACATATATATACAAAAATCTAATATAAAATACATATACAAAAATAATTTAGTCAGTTTCATTTTTGAGAGACTCATGGTTATACAATGTATTCTGTAGGAAGAAGCTTTTTCCCACAAGGCAGTCCTGATTTTGATGCTATGTTGTATGTTAGATGGGAGAGCTTCTCAATACACTTTAAGCCCTATTGAAGCAACACTCCTAGTGAATGTCATCAGTAGAGAAAAGGGAGACCCCGGTGAACTTTTGATCCCATGTTGATGGAATTAAAATCAATGCAGAAAGAATTGAAGAAGGCTATAATGGGGACACCGAGGAACTCCAGTTGTGATATTCAAGGACTGAGATTTTTTTTTTTTTAAACCTGAAATTCCTGGAAACAACCAGCAGATCAGGCAGCATCTGTGAATGATTGGATACTTTTGTGAGAGTACATTTTCAAAATAGCAGCCCTGATGCAGCTGCAATAACAACATCACTGCTACAAGGTCAAATCTAGGAGGAGCGGGAATAGAGATGCATCATTCAACAATCATCCACGAGATCCTTCTATCTGGTTTCTATGATGACAGGCTTATGCAGGTGAAAACTGCTTGGAAAATGGAGACAGTGGGTTTTTTTTTTAAATAAATGTGGTGCACCCAGGTTTTGCAGCCCATACCACAAAGTTTGCTGACACCAGAGGAGCATCTGACCAATGCATGAGAACACAGCGAGAGAATATTTCCCTCCTCCCTCCATCAATGAGAAGCTTAGATAAAGACCCTACAGAGTAGGAGACCACAGCAATTGACCAGCGAGGAGCTCAGCATATGAAGCACTCGCACCATGGTGCAAGCTGCTGGTGACTGGCTTGTGGGAACCAACTATTGGGACTACAATTTGTTAGCATGCTGATGGCAAGCAGGAATCCCAAAGGGCTTCGGGTACAGAATTAACAGCTTTGGTTCAGAATAAGGGTCGAGGAATGCGAGTTAGATGCATGAGCTCAGGTTCACCTTTGGGGCAGACAGAAGGCTGTGCAGCTACGAAGGTTACTGGAGCACAGGAGACAGAGGCTTTGAAGGAGGTGAAGGAAGAGGAAGAGCAACATCCCTCCATCTTAATAATATCACATGCCTGCCCAAAAGAGAGGCAAAAGACAGAACCCAAGATTTAATTGGAGTTATCCTCTCCTATGATACCAACGAGAGGAACAAGAGGGGTTGGTTCAAGATTTAAATTAAGGAATGAGGATAGGGTTTGGAAAACATCCCTCCAGTATTTTTTTTGAGGCTAGGGCACATCCAAAACATATGAATAAGAGAGGCCTCATCTCTCTTACATTTATCACAACAAGAATTTACATCAGGATAAATGAGATTATTTAGCTTTGGTCATATGTGTTCTATGCATAACTTTAAATTGCAACAAACAGCGATGGACACGGGAGATGTGGACTTAACCAACTTAAAGATTAAATCCCAAAACTCTTCTGACAATTAAAGGCTTAAATCCTGTTCCCATGCAGATTTAATTTTATCAAGAGGGGAAGATATCTTAAACTTGCCATTTTACCATAAATAATGGGTATTAAACATTTACGAGTGAGTTGTAAATTTAAAAAACCCACCCCAAAATGTTCACATCAAGTACACCAGGAAAGTTAAGTATCTGAGAATGGAGAAAATGTCTGATTTGCAAATATCTGGAAAACTTGGGTACTTATTAAATTGAACTTTTCAGAAAGTTGTTCAAATAATGTAGTTATCGACAAAAAGATCTTCAAAACACTTAATACCCAGTCTATACCATTCTTGAAATGCAGAATTGTGTAAAGAAAGTTGGAAAAAGTGATTGGATAGAATAGGACTTGAAAGAGAGAAACCAGAAATTCAAAAATATTTTCTGAACTGGGCCCATATCCTTACAGTGTGTAACTGCTGGATTACCAATAGATTTATCAAAAGAAAAAGGAAGTTAAGATCCAAGAAAAGTTGTAATGGAGAGATTTTTAGCTGTACACAACTCCATTGCACTCACAATGGTCAGTCAAGTCATTTCTGAAAGTGTATCCAAAATGTAAGGTTGCGTATATTAGCCACCCTGTAATAAAATCTGAAACTGGGTAGTGCCATACCTCCATTTCTTTTAGATTTCTTAGGTGGTTTATTCTTCCATATAGGATGATATAATAAGAGTCCAATGAGTTGAAAACAAATTCAGGAAAAAAAGTTGGTATAGGCTGAAAAAGGTACAAGAATTTTGGCAAAATATTCATTTTGATAGAGTTAATTTGGCCCCCCAAAGATGTAGACATTGCATTTGACATGTTTTAACAGGGAAAGGAAATTTTCTTTAAAAATACATTTGTTTTCTTGTAATTGTAATACCTAAATAAGTAAATTGATTATTCATAACCTTAAAAGGAAAGTTAGTGTGCACTAATGCAAGTATATTCACAGGGAAAAGTTCACTTTTATGCAAATTTAGTTTGTACCCTGAAAACTGACTAAATTGAGTAAATAATGACAACAAAGTAGGGAGGTTTCAGGATCATCTGCATAAAGGGAAGCTTTATGTTGCACTCCCTTCCTCCAGATCCCCAAGATGTTCTCACAGCTTCGAAATGCCAGATCAAAAAGTAATGGACTTAGATGACACCCTTTTTGGGTTCTGCGACAGTTGAAATTTAGTGAAAATTGAAGCAGTAGGGCACAAGTACAATAATCTTATCCAGGTAATAAAATTTGAACCAAAATTTTTTTTTTTTTTTTTTTTTTTATAAATAAAATCACAAATAAATACCTCCACTTCACATAGTCAAATGCTTTCTCTACATCTAAAGAAAGGACCCATACAGGAACCTCACCCGAGGGTGAGTATAAAATGTCAAATAAGCGATGTATATTGAAATAGAGCAACAATTTTTAATAAAACCTGTTTGATCCTAGGATATAATTGATGATAAAATATTCTCCAATCTATAGGCCAAAACTTTAAATTTTTTTGATTTTTCATACTGTGAACCATATCAACCAAAATATATAAAAACGTTTCTCATTAAATATACACAATGGCATTTTCTCCCTTCCCCCCCACCTTCCCTCCCCCCTTCCCACCCCTTCAATATTCAACATATACAATACAATATAACCATTAAAAATGTTATTCGCACAATGAAAAATAAACAAGCAAAATGTGTCATCTACTTTTACACACTGGATCAAGTCATTTTGTTGTCTTATCATTTTTGGGGGTGGATGTTCAAGGCAAACCCTCTGTTATGTTCCATGTATGGTTTCCAAATTTGTTCAAATAATATGACTATTTTTTAAATTATATGTTATTTTTTCCAATGGAATACATTTATTCACTTCCATGTACCATTGCTGTATTCTCAGGCTCTCTTCCATTTTCCAAGTTGACATTATACATTTTTTTTGCTACAGCTAGGGCTATCATAATAAATCTTTTTTGTGCTTTATCCAATTTGAGGCCCAATTCCTGACTTGTATTACTTAGCAGGAAGATCTCTGGATTTTTTAGGTATGTTATTTTTTGTGATTTTATTCAATATCTGATTTAGATCTTCCCAAAACTTTTTCACTTTCTCACATGCCCAAATTGCATGTAGTTGTTCCCATTTCCTTCTTACAGCAAAAACGTCCATCTGATAATGTTGGATCCCTTTTTTTTTTATAAAAACTTTTGTGGCGTGATACATAACCTGTGTAACGAATTATACTGTATCATGTGTAACCTTGTGTTTATTATATTCTTCATAGTTCCAGAACATAAAAAATGAAACATGGAAAAAAAGTTATCTTTATGTTTAAATCATTTTCCCACTTTTGTTTGGGTTTATAGCTTATTTCCTCATTTTCCTCATCTTGCAGCTTAATGTACATGTTCATTATAAATCTTTTAATTATCATTGTGTCTGTAATCACATATTCAAAGCTGCTTCCTTCTGGTAATCTCAGTCTGTTTCCCAATTTATCCTTTAAATAAGCTTTCAGTTGATGATATGCAAACATTGCACCATGAGTTATTCCATATTTGTACTTTTCAACTGTTCAAATGTTAATAAATTATTTCCAAAAAAACAATTTTCTATTCTTTTAATTCCCTTTCTCTCCCATTCTCTAAAGGAATGGTTATCTATGGTAAAAAGGATTAGCGAATTTTGCGTCAATATTAATTTTGGTATTTGGTCATTCATTTTTTTTTTCCTTTCTAAATGAATCTTCTTCCATACATTGAGTAAATGATACAGTACTGGTGAGCTTTTATATTGTACCAGCTTTTCATCCCACTTATAAAGTATATCTTCCAGTACCTTCTCCCCTATTTTATCTAGCTCTATCTTAGTCCAGTCTGGATTTTCCCTTGTCTGGTAAAAACCTTAATTGTGCGGCTCTATAGTAATTTCTAAAATTTGGTAACTGCAAACCACCTTGGTTGTACCTCTCTGTTAATTTATCTAATTCTATACTTGGTTTTCCCCCTTTCCACAAGAATTTCTTTATTATTCTCTTTAGTTCATTAAAAAATTTCTCAGTTAAGGGAATTGGTAACGATTGAAATAAGTATTATATCCTTGGTAAGACATTCATTTTAATGCAATTTACCCTCCCTTTCAATGTTAGTGGTAATTCTTTCCAATGTTTTAAGTCTTCCTGCAATTTCTTTATTAGTGGCTGATAATTTAATTTGTACAGGTGGCTTATTATTAAACTTATCGGATTGCTTGTGTTTGCCATTTAAATGGTAATTATTTTTAAAATTATGTATAATTCACATAACTCATTGGCATCACCTCACTTTTATTTGCATTGATCTTGTACCCCGATATTTCTCCATACTCCTTCAATATCTTATGTAATTCTTTTATTGATATTTCTGGTTTTGTTAAATATACTATGATGTCATCTGCAAATAAACTGATTTTATACTCCTTCTCCTTTATTTTTATCCCTTTTATTTTATTTTCTGTTCTCATCAGTTCTGCCAATGGTTCTATTGCTAAAGCGAACAGTGAGCAGGATAATAGACATCCCTGCCGAGTTGCCCTACTTAATTTAAATTGGTTCAATACATATCCATTTACTGCTACCTTCACCAATGGTCAATTATATAATGCTTTAATCTAATTAATATATTTTTCTGGTAGATTGACCCTCTGTAATACTTTGAAAAAATAATTCCATTCTACTCTGTCAAAGGCTTTTTCTGCGTCTAAAGCAAAAGCTACTGTTGGCTTCTTATTTCCTTCAACTGCATGAATTAGATTAATAAATTTACAGATATTATCCACTGTTCATCTTTTCTTAATAAATCCAGTTTGATCTTGTTTTACTATTTTTGGTACACAATCAGCCAATCTGTTTGCTAATAATTTTGCTATTATCTTATAGTCTGAGTTAAGTAGAGATATTGGTCTATATGATGCTGGTGTTAATGGATCCTTCCCCTGTCTTTGGTATTACTGTAATTATTGCTGTCTTTCATGAATCTGGCAAGTTTCGTGTTTCTTCTATCTGGTTCATTACTTCCAGCAGAGGAGGAATTAATAACTCTATTGGAAATCCATCCTCTCCTGGTGTTTTATTGTTCGGCAGCTTTTTTAATATATCCTGTACTTCCTCTATTTCAAATGGTTTTATTAGTTTGTTTTGTCCTCCTCTTGTAATTTTGGCAGTTCAATTTTAGCCAAAACTTCTTCCATTTTATCATATTTCCCCTCGTTCTCAGTTTAATATAATTGTTCATAAAATTCCTTAAAGTTCTCATTAATCTTTATTGGATTATATGTAATTTGTTTGTCCATTTTGTTTGATGCCAATACAGGTCTTTTAGCTTGTTCTATTTTAAGTTGCCAGGCTAATATTTTATGTGTTTTTTCTCCTAGTTCATAATACTTTTACTTTATTATCATTATGGTCTTCTCCACCTTATACATTTGTAATGTTTTGTATTTTATTTTTTTGTCTACCAATTCTCTCCTTTATGTTATATCATCCCTTTTTACTAGTTCATTTTCTGTACTTAACATCTCTTTCCAACTGCTCTATTTCCTGATTGTAGTCCTTTTTCATCTTAATTACACAACTCATTATCTGCCCTCTAATTAAGGGTTTTATTGCATCTATAATATAAATTTGTCTTTCAAAATAGGTTTTAATTTGACATTCAATAAACTCTCTAAATTCCTGCCTTTTAGGGAGCAAGGAGTTTAACCTCCATGTTCTTGGTGGGATGTCTTCCAGTTCTATTGGTAATAACAGGGGTGAATGATCAGATAGTAATCTTGCTTTATATTCAGTTTTCCTAACTCTCCCTTGAATATGGGCAGACAACAAAAACATATCAATCCTTGAGTATGTTTTATGCCTACCTCGAATAATATGAGTATTCCTTTTCCCTTGGGTGCTGCCTCCTCCATATATCCATAAGTTTCATTTCCTGCATTGATTTAACCATAAATTTGGACACTTTATTCTTTTGTCCAATTTATCCAACATTGGATCCAAATTAAGGTTAAAATCCCTTCCTATCAATATATTTCCTTGTGTATCTACAATCTTCAAAATATCTTGCATAAACTTTTGATCCTCTTCATTAGGTGCATATATATTGAGGAAATTCCAAAATTCTGAATATATCTGACACTTTATCATTACATATCTCCCTGCTGGATCTATTATTCATTCCTCTATTTTGATTGGTACATTTTTATTAATTAATATAGCTACACCTCTAGCTTTTGAATTATATGATGCTGTCACTACGTGCCCTCTCCTGTCTCTCTTTAATTTGTTTTGTTTCACTTCAGTTAGATGAGTTTCCTGCACAAATGCTATGTCTATTTTTTTCTTTTTTCAGTAAATTTAATAGCCTCTTCCATTTAATTTGGTTATGTATTCCATTAATGTTTGTAGTCATATAGTTCAACATGGCCATCTCATATCCCGTTTACACCTTATTTCTGCTTCCTCACCACCACCATCCCCCTTTTCCCCCATTTTCATCTCTCAGTTTTCCCTTTTTAAACCCAATGTATGCAATACATTTAAAACATAAAATACTTCAACTTCCACATCCAATATTCCCTTAACCCCAAATATCCCCCCCCCCCCACTCTCTGAGTTGCCTCTTATCCCTTGCTGGGCAAGCACAACTCCTCTTTCCATTTGGATTGCGAACCTGCTCGCAAGCATCAACTGATTTCGCAGTGACGGTTATCCTCTCCCCCCAAAAAACACTTAAAAAAAAATATATACACATATAACAAAGTTCTCCCTTTCCCCCCTTCCTTTCTTCCCCTCTTTCCCTTCCTTAGTTCTTTACATATACATTATTTTTACATCTTTATATAGATATATATATAGAGATATATATCTATAGATATAGATATATAAAATCACCATTCTTCATTCTTGTTACATCTCTTAATCTCTCCTGTCCTGCAGGCGTTCTGCAAATTCTCATGCTTCCTCCGGATCCAAGAACAGTCTGTTTTGCTCCCCAGGGATAAATATTTTAAGCACAGCTGGATGTCTTAACATAAATTTGTAATCTTTTTTCCATAGGATCGATTTTATTCTATTAAACTCCTTCCTCTTTTTGGTACTTTTTGGTGGATTTCTTTAGCTTGGCTTCGCGGACGAAGATTTATGGAGGGGGTAAAAGTCCACATCAGCTGCAGGCTCGTTTGTGGCTGACAAGTCCGATGCGGGACAGGCAGACACGGTTGCAGCGGGTGGGTTAGGGTTGGGTGTTGGGTTTTTCCTCCTTTGCCTTTTGTCAGTGAGGTGGGCTCTGCGGTCTTCTTCAAAGGAGGTTGCTGCCCGCCAAACTGTGAGGCGCCAAGATGCACGGTTTGAGGCGTTATCAGCCCACTGGTGGTGGTCAATGTGGCAGGCACCAAGAGATTTCTTTAGGCAGTCCTTGTACCTTTTCTTTGGTGCACCTCTGTCACGGTGGCCAGTGGAGAGCTCGCTATATAACACGATCTTGGGAAGGCGATGGTCCTCCATTCTGGAGACGTGACCCATCCAGCGCAGCTGGATCTTCAGCAGCGTGGACTCGATGCTGTCGACCTCTGCCATTTCGAGTACTTCGACGTTAGGGATGAAAGCACTCCAATGGATGTTGAGGATGGAGCGGAGACAACGCTGGTGGAAGCGTTCTAGGAGCCGTAGGTGATGCCGGTAGAGGACCCATGATTCGGAGCCGAACAGGAGTGTGGGTATGATAACGGCTCTGTATACGCTTATCTTTGTGAGGTTTTTCAGTTGGTTGTTTTTCCAGACTCTTTTGTGTAGTCTTCCAAAGGCGCTATTTGCCTTGGCGAGTCTGTTGTCTATCTCATTGTCGATCCTTGCATCTGATGAAATGGTGCAGCCGAGATAGGTAAACTGGTTGACCGTTTTGAGTTTTGTGTGCCCGATGGAGATGTGGGGGGGCTGGTAGTCATGGTGGGGAGCTGGCTGATAGAGGACCTCAGTTTTCTTCAGGCTGACTTCCAGGCCAAACATTTTGGCAGTTTCCGCAAAGCAGGACGTCAAGCGCTGAAGAGCTGGCTCTGAATGGGCAACTAAAGCGGCATCGTCTGCAAAGAGTAGTTCACGGACAAGTTTCTCTTGTGTTTAATTTCTAAATTAAACCATATTGAAGCACCTAAATTTTCCTTGTGATTAATACAAATAAAAATCTAATTTTAGCTGCCCAATAATAAAACCTAAAGTTAGGTAATGCCAAGCCCCTATCCTTTTTAATATTGTGAAGGAAAACATTTTTAAGACGGGTCACTTACTTTTTCATTAAAAGAGAATATAACAGAATCAACTAAATTTAAAAAGAGGATTTGGGAACAAAAACAGATACAGCTTGAAAAATATATAAAAATTTAGGAAGATTATTCATCTTGATAATATTGACACATCCAATTAATGTCATCAAAAGACCACTGTGTTAAGGACTTCTTGACATAACTCATTAAAAAAAATTTTATTTAAACAAATTATTGAATACCTACATAGATGAACTGATTTTTAGCTATTTTAAAGGAATAGAAAAATCTAAAGAGCAGGAAGAACTCAAAACAAACATCTCACTCTTCTACAAATTCAATTTATATCCTGAAAATTGCCCAAATTGATAAAGAAGTGATTAAAATAGATGGAATTAATATACAATAAAAGATCACCTGAATAAAAAGACAGCGTATAAACACTTCCTGCTCTTGTGATTCATGAGATATCAGCTGATTGCTGAAAAGCCACTGCTAAAGGTGCTAAAGCCAAATTAAATAATAATGGGGTTAAAGGACATTCCTGTCTGGTACCACAGTAGGAAGGACTGAATAAATGAGGTGGACTTACTCATTATTGCAGGGTTGGGAGAAGATTGATCCAACACAGGATCAAACCAACAGGTAAAATTTCCAGCAAGCATAAGAGAATACAAGTCCAGACCAGATAAGGAAGAAAAAAAACATTTAAAAAAACCACACATCATCTACATTACGGGCATAAACATTAGCAAGGACCATTAATTTATTATACAATTTCCACCATGTTATTCTATGCAATTTTCCTCACCCAACAGAATCCCACCACCTGGCATATTTAGCCATCCCCTCTCCACTTTTCATCGGGATTGCTCCCTGTGTCTACCTCAAACTCATCTCTTCCAACTAATTACCCCATTGGCACCTACCCCTGTGACAGTAAAAAGTGCTACACTTCCAGGTACACCTTCTCTCTCATTGCTATTTGGGGCCCTAGCAAATCTCTACAGATGTGTGGTAGAAAGTGTGCAGACTGGCTGCATCACAATCTGGTATGGGGACAGTAATACATCGGAGAGCTCTCCATCAGGTAGTGGACATAATTCAGGACATTACAGGCAAAAACCCTTCCCGCTATCGAGAACATCTACAGCAGCAGCAATCATCAAGGATCCACACCATCCAGTACGTGCTCGGTTCTCGCTGCTACCATCAGGAAAGACGTCTAGGTGCCACAAAATTCTCACCACCAGATTCAGGTACAGCTGGTACCCCTCCACAACAAACTCCATCAGGGACCCATCAAATGTCAATTACTTGCAAACTTCCTTGATTTTCTTATTTATTCTCTGTATTGCATTTTTTTTTTTTACAATCATTATCTGTCTACAGTTCTTTATTTGTTTACATGTATACGCTGTACAGTTTTTTTTTGGACTACCAATTAATGGTAATTTTGCCTTGCCCGCAGAAAAAAAATCTCAGAGTTGTATGGCTATCGTACTCTGACAATAAATCTGAATCTGGCCATGGCCTCGTGTACTGCGCAATTGAGGTCAGACAAATTAGAGCAATTCTGTTCTTTATATTCCTCTTGCAGTCTCCAAAGAGACGAATTTAATAGCAACCTGCAAATTCTGTTAGCCCCTCCCTCTCTCTCTCTCTTTCTCTTTCCCATCCCTCTGTCTCCCTTCTGCCAACTGCCTACCCCTTCCCTTTCTTCTATCAGAGAACTATCCATTTTCACCCTCTGGTGCTCATTTCTCTTCTGCGCCTGCAACGTCTGTTCCCTCCCTTTCCTTCCTCCTACCTTTTCCCAATCAGATACCTCCAGGGTTTTCAACGGTCTTGAAGAAGAACCCGAGTCCGGACCGTCTGCCACCCTGTGCTTCCTCAGGACACTGCGTGCCCTGTTGAGTTTTTCCACCACTTTTATACATTGCACTTCTTCTTGACTACAAAAGGCTGTTTTCGATTCTGGGGCGAATGGCAGACGTTGCCAAGTGCTTGTAGACCACTGTTTTTTCGAGACAATCCGGTTCTGTAACTTCTGAAGCGCCCGGGATGGAAGTCGCTGCCGTCGATGCAGATGTACCTGAGGTGCGGGATTACGAGGAAATTACCGCTTTCCTGGGAGACTGGGGGCCGTTCCAGAAACTTATCTTCCTCCTTTTGAGTGTCAGCATCTTTCCCAACGGTTTCACTGGACTGTCCATAGTTTTCGTCGGGGATGTGCCAGATCATCGCTGCTCAATCCCCGCGAATCTCAACCTCAGCGAAGCCTGGATGAACAGGACGATCCCGCTGGTGCCAGGAGACGATCCCCACTACAGCAAGTGCAGCCGCTACCGCCTGGACGTGATCGTGAACCTTTCGGAGACTTTCCCCGACCCAGATTTGGTCAACATGTCTGGGGTCGAACAGGAGCCGTGTCTGGATGGGTGGGAGTACAGTCGGGAGCAATACATCTCCACCATCGTCAGCGAGGTTGGTGAATGCAGCGACCCTGCGTTGGTATCGGCCGCAGGTGGTCGCTTTGCTCAAGCCCCGCTTGGTTCTCTTAGTTCTCAGAAATCTGTCCTTCTCTGTTTGAAATGAACACAACGACTGGATTTTCTCAGCCATCCAGGTTGGAGAATAGCAAAGGTTCAGCGCCCTTAGGAAGGATTTTCTTCTCATCATTGCTAAATCCGAGTTTTAAAATCGTACCCTCCCCCCCCCCTTAAGAAACAAACTTCTCGGCCACGTCCTCTTTGCATCTTTCCTGTCAAGTACTTGAAGTTCCCACAAAATCACTTCTTATTCTTCCAATCCTGACATTCCCAGTTTGCACAATCTCTTGAACAATCTCAACAGGTACACTGCAGCAATCATCGTTTCCCGGGACTGGAACAAAAACTGCACGGTAAACGTTTGGATTTTTGTCTCATCAACACCCATACAATTAGAAAATAAACCCACCCATTATAAAAGGTAACAAACCCTTTACCCCCCCCCCCCACCATGTTGCAGTTTCATGTTTGTAATCAGTGCCTTGTGTAGATACACACCAAAGTCCAATTAAGTATCAATGTAATCCAATTACTCATCATTTAACAAGCACAACAGTTAGTCAGGTGCATCAAATTTTCCCAATTTCCATCAGCAATGATCTTGTTCACTCATTCTGCTCTGTCTATATACCCTCAAAGCCTTTCCACATAAAGGCTTACGGGCTTACAATCTGAGTTTGTAATTTTGCCTTCCAAATCCTTGATAAAGGTTATGAAAAGCGAGAGCTCAATTCTTTTAATATCCCATTGCCTTGTTTATTTACATGATTTTTTTTGTTACCCACTTCTCATTTCATAGAGTAATTGTTGGTATTACATGTGCTGCAACTTTGTCAGTCAACTTCTCTTAATTGCCTCGTTTATTTACATGATTTTTTTTGTTACCCACTTCTCATTTCATAGAGTAATTGTTGGTATTACATATCCTGCAATCTTGTCAGTCAACTTCTCTGTGAGCATTTGTCTGTGAAAAATTATGATATACCAGTCCCCAGTTTGTCAGAATGATTTCATAAGGTCACATTTACTGGGCAATCTAGAGAGTTTGGTGTTGAAAAATTAAAATTAAATACCAGTTTCTGATAAATCTTATAAGTTTGCCAAAACATTTTAGAATGCATTCTTCCACACAATGCATCTGGAGGCATATATAAGCCAGTTTGGAAAAAAGGGAAGAACATTAATTCTGGAAATTCAGGACATGGTGGATTTTTAATACTAGTACTGTAGAAACATGGTATATTTTACTCAATCACTCTGTTTTTCAATAAAGTCTGGAGTATTAATTCAATTTAATTCCCACAACTGCTTTGATGATATTGGAACTCATGTTTCAAGATTCTTCATCCAGCTTCTGAATTACCAATTCACTAATTTAACCATATTGTCACAATTTCTTCTTTCATCTTTGTAAAGTCTTATGCTTTATTTAGTTTATTTTATCAAAATAGTTTCATGCCATTGAGAATACTCCATTTTAACAAGATTCCAGTCAGGAAAATTAAAGACAGTATTTAATTTGAGCAAAAAAGAGGCCCTCAGCAGACAAGGCAGATTCCTTGGAGAGAAAATGATAATTAACATTTTGAATTGGATGGCATTTTTGAGATTAAGACTCTTGAGGAACGGAAGGTATAAAGCACATATGCAGGAGGATGGAGGACCAGGTAACAGAATAATGGACAAATCAAAGTAGAGGAGGAGAAACGGATGGGAGGACAGACCAATGAGGGTGGGTGGGATGAGGAGAAGGGTATGTGGACAGTTTTACAGTCAGTTAGGTTGGATGAGGTGCACCTGGAATATCTGCTTATGGCCCTGAATGGAGGTGAGGGGGTTGGATTGGGGGGGGGGGGGGTTAAATGTACGGATGTTTTGCACCTTCTGCAGTTGCAGGAAGGGATTTATAAAGTGGTGGAAGGATTGGTTGAGAAGGAAAGCTGAATCCGAATGTCAATGGAGAGACTATTCCTTGCAAAAAGTGGAAATAGGCTTGGAGGGGAAGATGTGGTGTTGGTGGATCATGTTGAATTTGGTGGAAATGCCAAAGAATGATGTGGTGGCAGATGGAATGAAATGTGAGAACCAAAGGAACTCTATCCTTGTTCAATTTGGGGGAAGGCAGAGTGAAAGTGGAAGCGAAGTTAAACAAGGAAATCTGCAGATGCTGGGATGAGTGCAGGTCACACGCCATCCATAGGAAGTAAAGGGCAACAAATGTGTTGAGCCTGGAAATGAGATGTGGGAGATACAGGTAAGGGCTTTATCAATGCATGTGTTCGATGCACGTGATGTGGCTTCCTCTAATAGACCAAATGTAGATGAGCTGACTGTTTTACTGAGGACTTGCTTTCTGTTCACAGGCTGCAGTTTAAACCTTGAGGGCCAGTCACTTGAACTCTTTGGCTAGTCCCACACAAACCTGCCTGTCTTTTGCCTCATCTGTTGGCAGGATAAGGATAAACATATACTTGAGGAATCGTGCATTGCATTGCACTTGTTAGCCAAAAATCAAATGGCATGAACATTGAATTTTCAGTTTTTAGATTATCCACATTCCACACCCCCATATCATTCCTTCAGATGATTTGGAATGTTTTTTCAGGTGATTCTGCATTTTGATGGGATGATGACTGGAGAGATCCATTTGCGGCATTGCAATCTTTCTTTACTTTTGGCCTATTATCAGACAGCTGAACTGTCTTGTTTATTGATCTCAGATAAATGGACTATTATCAAATAAACTGTAAACTATCTTCTATTACCTTTGTACCCATAAACAAGGTACAAGATTATAGCAGAATAATTATTAAATAAAATAACTAAATTAGTTTGCAATATGATGGTAAAAAGCAATTACTGTTATTCAAACAGTGAAAGTGTTTAAAAACCATGCATTTTTTGTCAACAGGGTGCTGGGATTTATTTGGGTCTGATCAAATTGAGGATTATCATCAAGGTTACACATAGTTGTGGTGATACCAAAGGATGATGGTCATCAGGAGAAAGGCAACACTAAGAAAACAAGTTAAAGACAGCAGAATTAAATGGGAGATTTAAAAAAGAGCAGTTGCTTGGAGGGCGAAATTGATGTGCAGCATGGAAGAAATATACGGTTTTGATTTCCCTAGTGTTGATTTCATCTTGTACGTTTACAACATTGAGCTGAATGTTCTTGGGATTATGTACACAGTCTAGTCACCCACCTCCAAAAACAACATGATAGCAACAGAGGGAGCAGAGAAGGGATTCACCAGGAATTTATCTGGTATGGAGGGCTGTAATTATAAGGAGAGATTGGACAGGCTGGTTTTATTCTCAATGGAACATACAAGATGAAATTATGACCATCTAAATGTTTATAAAATTTTGAGGGTCAAAAACAGGATAGATTGTCAGTCTTTTTCCCATGCCAGAGTCTGTAACTAGAGTGAACAAGGTGAGGGAAGACACTTAAAGGAGGTACGAGGGGGACACTTTTAGACAGCATAGTGTGGTTCTCTCAAACAGAAGAGGTTGTAGAGCCAAATAAAATTACTGGCATTAGGACAGGTAGATTGATAGGACTAACATGGAGGGACATAGATTCAATGCAAGCAAATGGGACTAGTGTTGTTTGACTTCATGGTCAGAATGGATGAGGTGGCCAAAAATCATGTTTATGTCCTGTATGATTCTATGGTTCTTGCCACGGTCAAGTTGGTGTCGGTTCCACCAGGGAGATTGGAGCAACAACTTGCCAATCTGAAATGGACACTAAAGGTCAAAGTGAGCTACAAGGATTTTTAGAAATATCAGTTCAATGCATAAAGTTTATCTTCAGGATTCTGCATGATCCAGCAAATGTATTTTTATTTTACAACCTTAAATGCAGACAGGACATAATCTGTTCCTGCTCTCCATAGGGAAAATATACAAGGGTCCAGCTCCTCTGGGAACCACACAAAGGGAAATCTGAAAGGAAAGCAGAAGTGGATGCTATTGTGCATCACCACATTTTACAGCCAACATGATGCATTGAATGACCAAAGGAACTGCTCACACTAACCATCCGAGACTCATGTGAACTAAACAATATTTATTTGTTTTGATGAAATATTTGTCCTGCATATGTACTGTCTGTATGTGTGCTTTGTCTGGTTGTGTGTCTGTGTGAATCAGAGATGTACTTGTAAATTCAGATGACAATAAACTGGATGTGACTTGATGGGTTCAAAGTTACATTACTCTAAAAATACTAAATTCAGCAGTATGTGTTGAAATTGTTACAGGCCACATTGAGCAACTAACACAATGATTAACTTCATTGATTTAATATTAAAATTGCAGCCAGTCTCCTGCTGAGTGCAAATATAATTATTGCTGGTTTGGCTATGTGTAGAGTTCTTCCTAATAATAGAAATTGTAAGAGATTACTAAGAGCTGTGTCTCACCAGTAAACCTATGATAATATAAACTTGGATCTGTGTGCAAAAGACAAGCTGTCTGAAAAGCATGTGAATTGAAGATTAGGAAGAAGCCTGCATAGCAGCCAAAGATTATTATCCTTATTTACCACAATGGTTTATGCTGGAATTGAATATTATTCTTTGACATTGTTTAAATTTCTCATGAAGAATAAAATCAATATTAAATTTAACAATTTTAAATTTTAGCAACTGATATAAATGTTCACTTCCAGTGGCAGAGACTCATGATCAGTGGGGTTGTGGGGTGGTGGTGGTTGGGAGGTGTAGTAAATGATGATGGAGGTGGTGAAAGCAGATCTCAAATAATTTAAATCTGGCTTTTTTCTCAGCTCTACTGAACTGATTTTTCAACATTAGCCTTACCAGACAATGCAAAAGTCTATCTGTATCTTAAATGTATTTAATTAGGCAGTGTCTACAGGCTTCCTTGGGTGGAAATTTCTAACGTTTCAGTACTCTCTGTGAAAAGCAGATTCTCCTCAACTCTATGTTAAATTTAGAGATTCCATGAATCTTGAAGTGATGTCCCCTTGTTCTAGTCTCACTTACCAGTGGAGTGAAACATGAAAGTCTGCAAATGCTGTGATTGTAGTAACACCACAGAAATGCTGGAGGAACTCAATAGATCTCGTAGTGTCCATAGGAGGTAAAAATATATTACTGACGTTCCAGGCTTGAGCCCTTTTTAAAGGTATGGTTTAAAGCAGGCAGACGTATGAATAAAAAAAATGGTGAGGGAGGAGTACATACTAACAGACAAAAAGTGTTCAAAAGATTTGGAGAAGAGGCCAAGATAGAGGAAAAGTGAGAATTGATTGATGGGGGTGGGTGGGGAAGGGGGGAGGGGTGGTGGCTGGTTGGCACTGTGAATGCAGAGCTGGGGTAATGGAGATGGGGGGGAAGAGAGAGACAGACAAACAGAGCTACAGGAAAGGAGACAGAGGGAAAGATGGTGGGGTGTCTAACAGAAACTGGAGAAGTCGATGTTAATGCCACTTGTTTGGAGGGTGCCCAGATGGAATATGTTGTTCCTCAAATTTGCGGCTGGTCTCAGACGGCCAGAGCTGAGACTAAGGTCAGACTTGTTGGGATAGGAATGGGGTTGGGAATTGAAATGGGTGGTCACTGGTAGATTTCTGCAATAGCGGCGGCAGAACTGAGGTGCTTAATGATGCGATTTTCCAGTCTGTGTTCAGCCTCTCCAATATAAAGGAGACCACAACAGGGACACGATTTCACTGTCAATGTATTGTTCAGATGGCTGGCTCCTCCCCTGGCTCCACCCTCACCTATCCCAATATAAATCCTGGTTTTCCCGCCTTAACTCAGATTCATCTAAGGACTATTGTAAGCTATTAAAAGCGTGTTTATACTCCTCACGTCTCTGAGTTCATTCAGTCGCACTACAATTATAATAGCTTACTTTGAAACAGGATGGAAGAACTGTTGGAGCCAGGCGTACTCCAGATTGACCCTCAGTCCCCTGAGGCCCAGGAGGAATTCACCTACTGGCTGGAGTGTTTCCAGTCCTACTTGATGGCCACACATCTTCAACAGGGATGGTCTCCTGAAATCGGCAATTCTCTCTCGAGTCAGCCACAAAGGATATGCTATCATTAGAGACTGTGCTACCTACAAGTTGGCCTTAAAAGACTTGAAGGTCCTCTACACAAGGCTTCAGAATGATGGGCTGGCGAGGCACCGACTCTCTCAAACTCGGCAGTGTCCGAATGAGTCTCTGGATGACTATATTCTTGAACTGTGGACCCTGACCAGAAAATGCCACTACAAACCAGCCATAGCCTGGGTGAGAGAGGAAGAACAAATCCGGGACACCCTCGTGCCAGGAATGAAGTTGAGGCAAATGAGGCAGTGACTGCTAGAGATGGGGAAGAAAGACTTGGCCAGAACCCTGGAGTTGGGGTAAAAGGAACCCAGAGAGGGTGACTGTGTGTGCATCCCTGAATCATTGCTCGACCTGTACCCGAGTCCTGAAAGACTGGCCCCCACCCCTCCATGTTGTTCATCACCAGTGTCTTCTTGCTGAACCTCATGGCGGGACCTGCCACCGGAAGTGAAGCATTGCGGTGAACCATGGCAGCCATCTTTCTGCACCTCAAGGTCGGTGCTACCTAGTCCATCATCGGATCAAGGTGGAGAGCAGCACCATCTTGTCTGCCCTCGGGCCAAGAGGAGAGAGTTGACATCATGGAGAGCGATGGGGTTTAGGCATCGGTACTGGCATCAGTCATCCTGAATCACCAATTGAATAACTCGACGACGGAGATAAAAGTAAACAGACATTTGACTGACTGCTTAGTAGATACTGGCTCCATAGAGAGCTTTATAAAATCTGTGCTGGCTCTGCAGTACAACTTAAGAGTATACCCGATGGACTATCATATTTTCTTAGCTTTGCACTCATCTCGGAGTGCATTCAGTCATGCTACATACAGTTGATGACTCCTGCAGGTATACAAGTGAAGTGTTGTTTTACTTGGAAGGACTGTTTTGGGGCCTAAATGTTGGGAGCTGTCAGCTATGTGGAGCACCTCCTGCAATCATAGATGTAGGTGCCATGCTCCTCCCCTCTCTGCCTTCCACAGGAGCCACTCCCTCCATCATTGTTCGGTCCTCCCTTCCACCCCCTTGTCATCTACCCTTGTGACTACAGGAGATGCCTCACTTGCACCCACAGCCCTCCATCATCACCATTTGGGGCCTCAAACAGACCTTCCAAGTGAAGCAACACTTCTCTTGTGAATCTACAGGGATCATCTACTGCATCCTGTGCTCATGTTGTGGACTCCTCTGCATCAGATAGACTGGACACAGACTGAGATTGCTTTGTTGATCACCTTGGCTCTGGCCACTGCAATAGAGGGATCTTCTTTTGTAACCTTTTTCAATTCCCCACCCTATTCACTTCTTGACATATCTGTCCATGGTCACTTGCCCTGCCAGATTGAGACCACCTGCAAACTGGAGGATTAATGTCTCATATTCCATGAAGTCATCCTCCCACATGATGGCATTAACTTCAACTTTTCTGGCTCCCATTACCCACCACCCCTCATCTTTCCCTATGTTTCCCCCTCTCCCCCTCTCCCCCTCTCCCCCTCTCCCCCTCTCCCCCTCTCCCCCTCTCCCCCTCTCCCCCTCTCCCCCTCTCCCCCCCCACCTCCCCCCCACTCCTGGCCATCAGTCCCCCCTCCACTACCAGCCATCATTCACCCCCCCTCCCGTGATGTGCTACTGCTTAAAATGGGGTGAGTGGGTGCATCCACAATGTTCTGATACCACAAACAGTGGGTGGGGGGAGGGGAGCTGCCGCAATTGGGATGCAGGGTGTTGCCGTTATGTACTGCTCCTGTTCGCAGTGATGGCTCAATACTGGAGTACGGGAGCAATGGCTGTCTTATTTACCCATAATCCCCCACACCAGTGGAACCATTTTGCCAATTTTTCAACATTCATCTGTTTCCCTCTATCCAGTGTATATCTTCAAATAAACACCAGAAAATTTGTTAAACATGATCTTGCCTTCCTGAATCCATGCTGCATTTGCATAGACCTTGTAAAGTCTCTTCCGTTTCACTGATGTGCCTTGGAAAAGTACACTTCAAAGCGTCATCCCTTTGCCATTGTAAGAGTAGACCCAACAGAGGTATCAGCAGGCTGTCTCCAGCAGTAATGATATTGGAAGTCCATGAAGATAGAACATAAAATCTATTATTAATAAGGAAACTTTCTTATCAATACCAATACCCATCTCTCTCTCTCTCAAAAAATGTTGTCCATGTTTTTTCACTCACTCGCAGGATGCATTGAGGATTTTGAAGAATCTTATCCATATTGAGGTTTTCAATTTTATTTGCTCCAAGAGTGGCTTTTTAAAGCTACCAGCTAAGACCTGAAGTAAATGAGTATTGGACTGGGAGAATAATTATTGGTTCTAGAACCAGGTTTTTTTTAAAAGATTTATCTTGTCCCATTGTAGCAGCCTTGGCTTCATCCATCCATGGCAATGTAGGTAATGTGTTCTTTGCCACTATCCTGATACTAAATAGGTCATATTTAGAACAGGCTATCTGCACAACTATCTGCACAACTTAAGTGAATCCTCTCCGCATCTCTTCATAATATCTGTGTGAAGACCTTGCTATGATTATGTTACCAATTTTTTTTCCTCAACCTTCAAAAAAATGAAATCTGATCCCTTCTTTAAATTTCTAATTATTTTAATGATATAATTTAGTGAAACTACCCATAGTGCCCAATTATATCATTGTGACTTATTAATCTACTAATCCACACACCTTTGGAACATGGGAGGAAACTGGGATTGTACCCATATGGCCATAGGGACAATGTACAAACTCCTCACAGACAGCAGTGCATTCAAACCTGGTTCTCTGGAGCTGCAGTAGCATTGCACTAACCCCCACGCTAACTGCCAACCATTTAGTATCCCATGATCTCTCTTTCTCCTCAAAGTTTACCTGAATTTATCTCAACCTTTTCTTGCCAGCTTTCTGGCTGAGCAACTCAGTACCAAGGCTGGTAATAAATTGTTGATATCATCTTTGGTTTCAAGGATGGGTTTAAGGAAGGAGGCACTTTAAAAATGTACTACTTGCCTGTAAAACACGTTTTTGCAGAAAACCAGAAATAGTGTCTCTTTTCACTTCTTTTATATATTCAGTTTGCTCATTTAAATGCTTATTTTGCAAGGTTCCACAATTCTGGTAAGATTCCTTATTTCCACAGATATTAATCCAGATTTATGAATATAAAACTCATTTGCATTGAGAGCATGAATAAAGGCAAATGTTGTAGGCAAGATGCATGTGTATCTTAATCACTACTGTATCAAAGTGATTGCCAAATTTTATAAAAGGTCTTCACTTGGTCCTATTTGTGCTCTTTGATACCACATTTTCATAATCTGCTAAAAGTAGAGTGTAACATACTAGGGTGACTTGTAGCCTCCAAAGATGATGTAAATGAAACGGAGAGTTCTCATTGTTGTCAACTAATCCAATTCAATTGATATACCAGATCAGAATAAGAACACAAGTCCAGCAAATAATGTGTATGGTAGTTGTAAACCAAGACATTGTGGTGAAAGCATTATATTTAACCACGTTTTTGAAGGAAAGAAAGAATTGATTGATATGTGTGGTTGCAGCTATCATCATTCTGTGTTGAAGAGGAAGTACTGTCCACATTTGCCCAATAAAAGACCAAAACATCATCCAGATCTGCTCTGTCCTGTAAATGCATTCTAAATTGACAAATTTTGATTATTAAAAAAATCATTGGATTATTTTAAGTAAATATACACCTGAAGTATATTTTCTATGAGTCAAGCACAAGCATTTTTTCTAAAATTAGTGAATATGTTTCTGTCAAACCTGAGACAGATAAAAAAAATAAACAAAAAGATATTTTACAATAAAAACATGACCAAGAAAAAAGTTTGAAGAACCATCCTCACCCTCCCTCAACACACCACTCAATGTTGCATTTTGGTAGATGATTACTGAAATTGTTAATTGCTTCTCTTATCACAATAGGGCAATATGCTTTTCTGAACTATTTCTTTGGACCCAATAAACAGGCTGGTGAATTGATAGAGATACTGAACATCTGAAGGCGATGCTTGCAACAGCTCAATATTATTTTTGATAATGGATCAGATTTTGCAATCAACAGCAAATTAACAATACTGGCTGTAGACCAGGAGCTAATTGCTGTGAAGATCATATCTGGAACAAGCTGCCAGAGGAAGCGATAGCGGGCACAATTACAATTTCCAAATCACTTAGACAGGTAAATGGATAGGCAGGGTTTACAAGGATATTGAGCAGTGCAGACAAATGGGATGACTAGTCCAGAATGCCATCTCAGTTGGCATGGATGAGTTGAGTTGGAGGGCCTGATCCACGCTATATGTCTCTGTGACTATCTCTCTCATTTTTGATCTTAAGGATTGGAACCAAATCACTAATGTTCTGATATGCTAAACATTTTGGAAAATAACACAGAAGTTATTTGTGTTTAAAAAGGCAAACAATGGCAGAGCAAGAAAAATGAATTAATCTCTCTTAGCTGAGTAAAATTCATCATGATTTGATTCAAATATTTAACCAGACAGAGTTCAAATCCAAAAGCTGAAGTGAGGACAATCAGATTAGTAGCATTGCCTGGCAAATTGAATCAGGACAGACTCATTATTTCATTGGGTGAGCTGTTGTTACTTTTGTAGGTCCAATTACTTGACAAAGGATCTCGATTACAAATGTTGCTAATCTTTGGTAGATATTTACTTGTCAATTAATGACCAAGTGATTGTAAGAGAGCAGTGTGGTATGAATGAAGTCAGTCAAAGTTGCTTAAATATCTTCCATAATCCACAACATACACTATGAGTTTATGGCAACAAAGGACTGGTACTAACATTGATAGAAAATTCGCTAAATAGCAGAAGCAAAAAGTGGGAGCATCGGGGGCATTTATTGGTTGTCTGCCTAGTGGAGACCACGGGGGTCAGTGTTGGGTCTGCTTCTTTTCATGCGATATGTTAACAATATGGATAACAGAATTGATTGCATTGTGGCTAAATCTGCAGATGATACCAAAATAGGGTGGAGGGACAGAGGTGTTGAGAATGAGGAAGTTTTGCAGAGAGATTTAGACAGGTTGGGGGAATAAGCAAAAAAGCGGCAGATTAAATACAGATTTGGGAAGTTTATGTTGAAAGAATGAATGAAGGTGCCATCTATTTTTATAATGGGGAGAGAATTTGGAAGTCTAAGTATACTTGGGAGTCCAAGTGCAGGATTCCATAACTGTTAACTTGCAGTTTGAGTAAGGGAGGCAAGTGCAATATCAGTATTTATTTTGAGAGGACTAGAATTCAAAACAAGGATGTAATGCTTTGTAAGGCATTGGTCAGTTTGGAATATATTCACATTTGGAATATTGTGATCAATTTTGAGTCCAATAGCTAAAGAAGGATGTTTTGGAGGGAAATGTATGAGAATGATTTCAGAGGTGAAAAGATTTAAATATGAGGAATGTTTGATGGCTCAGGGCCAATACACTCTGGAGTTCAAAAGGATGAGATGGGGGACCGTAGCAAGATGGTGTAGAAGACGTGTGTTCCACCTTTCCCCAGGTGGATTATTAAATTCCTCACTTTAAAAAGTATAAAAGTTATTAAAAATAATATTTATAGTTTTTTGAATAACAGTGATCCATCATGGCTACTAATGTGAAGAAATCTAAAACTCTACTTCAGAAGAAATTACCATACAAAAGTATCGACGATCTGAGGCCTACCTGCACAGCTGAATCCACAGAGTCGTTGTTGGGAGTTTTCAAACCTCAGAGGACTCCTGCCAATTCAAGTTTGACCTCGACGCCGATCCTGCAGTCGCAAGATGGCGCCGGCACTTTGGTGAGTTCGGTTGCAGCCGACCCGCGTGCACGTGAAGCTGTGCGTGCAGGCGGCCCAACTGACAAAGGGGCCCGTGAGCCCGCGACATTGCTTGGTGCCCTGGGACGAGCAGTGTAGCATCGGAGGACACCCATGCGTGTCCAGCAGTTCTGCCAGGCATGCACGGAGCATCCCTGGTCCGGGACCTTTTGGAAAAAGTGCCGGCATTGGGTGTCCAAACCCGCAGCCGCACAGTTAGAGGACCTATGGTGACTGAAGGTGAAGAGGAACTTACCTTATTGGAATTTGCCCAGGAGGAGGAGCTGTGGCTATGGAATTTTGATTGAACTCAGTGTTTACTGTTTTGGAAGGGATTGCTTTTCAAATGGATAATATGTCAAAATAAATGTCAACTCAAATAGCCCAAGGATTTATGGATGTGAAAATAAAGATGAAAACTTTGTTTGAAGAAATGTCAACTATGAAACAAGAAATGGCTGTAGTTAAGAGTGATATTAACAGATGTATAAAATCTTTTGATATAGTACAAGATAATTTTTTTTAAATTGAAACAGCTTTGAAGTTCTGATCCAATAAAATTTTTAAACATTGGATCCCAGAGGTATTGGGTAAAGAGTTTTTTCCTGAAGGTTTAGAACAGGATCGGGCCCATAGAGCATTGAGGAAAAAAAAACACTTCCTGGACAAACACCGAGGGCGGTCTTGATTCATTGTTTGAAGTATCAAAATAAAGAAATAATTTTACGAATGGCGGTTCAGAAAGCGCGGCAGAGTCAATCCCCGTTGATGATTCAAAACAATAGAGTGGTTTTTTATGCCGATTTGAGTCAAGAGGTTATTAGAAGATGACAGGAATTTAATTCAGCTAAAGATGTCTTATGGCGAAAGGGCTATAAGTTTGCTTTCGTTATCCTGAAATGTTGAAGGTTTTATATGGAAATTTTCAATCTCAATTTTTTGAGAATGATCACAATGCCTTGGTTTTTGCTAATTCATTGCCAGAATTGCGAAGAAGTGGGCAGTCTTCACCATCGTCTCCTAAGAGGAGGGTAAATGGAAATGGATGGAAATGGGAATGGGTTTGGAAAGAATGGAAAGAATGGAAAGAATGGAAAGAATGAAGAGCTGACACAAAGTCTTCTTGACATTGAAGATCCAGAACAATCATTGGGCTTGGAATCATTGGGTTGAATATATTTACTATATTTGATTGTTCTTAATTACATAATGAATATGTATCTGGCTGTGGGGGGGGGGGGTGGATGACACAAAGCTTTGACTGTCATCTACCACTAGTGGGTTTACAACACCCAGATTTTTAGGGTCTTACTACTTTTTGGGTGTTTTTTTTGGGGGGGAGGGTGTTTTTTTAAATTAAAAAAAAATTGTTTATTGAGGGGTGGGTTTTGTGTTGTGTTTGGTGTTTTTGAAGAACTATAAAGTGAAGCATTATTTTATAGAATGTAAATATTTTAGTAATTAGTAAAAATGTCTACTTTGAATTTTCCAAGTTTTAATGTTCAGGGATTAAATAATTCAATTAAGTGAAAGAGGGTATTGGCTTATATTGAAAAAAAAAAGAAAATTGATATTGCCTTTTTACAAGAAACACATTTTACTGAAAAGGAACATTTGAAATTGAAAGGAGATTGGGTTGGACGTGTTTTTTTTTCTTCTTTTAATTTTAAGGCAAGGGTGGTGATTTTGATTCATAAAAATTTATCATTTGAATTGGAATCTTCAGAGGGAAATGTAGGTAGAGTTTTATGGGTGAATTGTAGAATCTTTGCTAAATCTTGGACTTTGCTTAATCTTTATGCACCTAATGTAGATGATGAGTGGTTTATTTCAGAAGTTTTTTTTATTGTTAACTCAAGGTAATGAAAATATTTTAGTTGGGGGAGACTTTAATTGAGTTTTGGAATCTTTATTGGAAAGAAACCCAAAGAGTATTAGGAAATCAAAGACAGCAATACAGATCAAAGCGTTGATGAAAGATTTAAATCTGGTAGATATTTGGAGAAAGGTTAATACTACAGAGAAAGATTTTTCTTTTTATTCATCATGACATGATTTGTTTTCTAGAATTTATTTTTTTTTGGTATCAGCACACCCACAGGGTAGAGTATTGCAAGCTGAATATAAAAGTAAAATTCTATTTGACCATTCATTAATATATTTTTCTTGTGAAATTTCAGAAGTGGTATGTTCGTCATATAGCTGAAGGTTTAATGCAATGTTATTGAAAAAAAAACAGAGTTTGTTACTTTTGTTAAAGAGCATGTCTCTTTATTCTTGACTGAGAATATTAATTTTGTGTATAGTCATTTTGTAGTATGGGATGCGTTAAAAGCTTATTTGAGGGGACAGGTTATTAGTTATTCTACAAAAGTTAAGAAACAATTTATGGCAGAAAGTTTAATATTGGAAAATCAGATTGCTGAGTTAGAGAAAGATTTTCAGAAGGATGTGACTGAAGATAAAAAAATGCTGCATTAGTGAAATTGAAATTACGCTATA